>NW_025422917.1:0-58965 GCF_020497125.1 Mauremys mutica
CAATACAATCTTTAATTATATGATCACATACTGTTTTTTCTTCCACTGAACTACCTGCAGTATTCAAAGTACAGGATGGTCCTGTTCTGGAGATGCATCAGGCCTGAATAGTGAAGGAGGCTGTTGTTTGTAGGACTCGGGCCTCATTTGCTGAAAAAGTTGGAAGGCCTACAGTGAATGAGGTAGGGAATTGAGGGAAGAGAAAGGACAGCCTCCTGGTTAAGGCAGTTGAAGGCTACCCTGGAGAGCTGGATTCTATCCATGCCTCTGCCACAGAGCTCCTATCTGATGCTGGGCAAGTCATTTAAACCAGATTTTTCCCACAGTTTGATCACTAATTTTGTGTTCCTCAGTTTCTGGGTGTCTAACTTGAGACCCAGGGTCCGATTTGCAGAAGTGCTGAGCACTCACAGCTGCAACTAGAGTCAGTGGGAACTGTGCTTTGAGCATTTCAAGCGGTATATAGTGAGGAGATTAATATGTATGTCTTCAGAGAAGGATTTTACTAGCATGCAGTAAATAAGGCCTAAGCATCAAAAACTGTGCTTTGACTATTTAAAAGTAGTATATAATGCTAGGTTCTCTGAAAAAACAGGTCAAAGACATCTCAAATTAGTGGATACCTTAGACCTTAAACTCTCTGCCTCAGGTCCCCAGGTATAAAATGGAGATAACACCTCATCTCACAGGGGTGTTATGAAAATAAATTCATTAATATTTGTGCAGCACTCAGATACTAAAGTGAAGAGCACCCTACAGGAGCCCATGAAGACATGAATAATTCTGTCATCAGAGCAGGGTTTGAATAGAGTGCAGTAAATTAATTAATTGAACAAAGAGGAGAAAAATATTGAATAGCTACTCATTATGTGAGCACCCTTCATTCTTGTGCTCTTCATGAAGCAGGAATCCTATGGAAAAAATAACAGGTGATCATGTAATTACAGACCGTGTCTTAAGGCATACGCCCAAGGGAGCTGAATTATGGTGAAGGCAACCTTAATTTGGGCATTTCCTAACTTTTGAGGACTTGACTTTACAACCTTAATGTAGCTTTTTTGTGTGTAGTATGTTGTTATGTCTCATAGATAGGGCATCTTTAATATTTTGCACTTAAACAGAAAAAAGAACGTACCTCCCCTAATTCATCCCACTCTTATCTCTGCTAAGGGAATGCTGATAGAACTGGCCAGAATAATCATCTGCTTCGATTATCTGATGCTCCCAGTCCGGTACCTCTACCTAAGCTGTAGGTAAAATGGTGGGGGGCATCGCGGAGTTGTCATGGCTCCCTGATTCTCAGGGCCAACCTGCAACAGCCTAGGGGCCACTCTTACCTAGACCATGGGACCACACAACAGCTTGGTCATTTCTGGAATGCACTGAGCTCAGGCTTTAACCCCAAAGCACTTCTCCCTATCCAACAATGCCCTCTAAGCAGAAGGCAGCAGGGGTGGCGGTGGCAGTGACTACATTCCTTGGGACACCCTCCCACTATGGGAAGACACAGATAGGATCATGTGGGAGATTCCTGCTCCTTTTGTACCATATCCAGGGAGTCCACAGCTGACTAGTTTCACGGGCTTTAGCCAGTACCCTTCTGCACCACTGGAGCAATACAAAGCGGTCAGAGCAGGGCTAAGACCCTGACCTGATGTTTGGGTTCTGCTCCCAGATCTGTTACTGACTTCCAGCATGACCTGATGCAAGCCACTTCCCAATGCTCTCTCTATGCTTGTTTCCTCATCTGAAAATTGGAAATAATAAGCAGTTTTATTGTCAGGCTTAATCCATCAATGGTTTTGAAGTGCTTTGAGATCCTCCGAGGGTGGGTACTATGGAAGTATAAAATAGTATCATTACCTTTTATTCCTAAAGAGGATTAACCCAAAAATGTGGTCACTGAAAAGGCCTGCAGGGTGAAATTTCTCATTTCCTGATTATGAAGTTGGAGTACAATGCTAGGTACTTGAACAAAAGAAGCTCCCTGCAGTTTACCTCCATACATTCTGAAATAGCTGGGATCTAATAGCAATATTGTCCGATGTCTATAGTTCAAAACAATCTCTTTAGTCAACAATGGAGAGCAAGCTCTGTGCCTGGTCACACATAGCAGGATGAATGTTCACAGCATTAAGAAAAGACACGTGTCCACTTCTGCTGATCTGTGCTTTGAAGTCTCTTTCCCCCTTTCCTCAAGCTCCAGACACTGTAAAGACTTAACTCAGACACATCTTTCCCCCAGAATTAGATTCCAGCTAAACATTTTGCAAACAACAAACTTTACACCACTCCTATCCTGAGCTGCCTTTCTTCGAATCCAAACTCCCTTTTTATCCTATGGGAGACTGTGGACTAACACCACTGAAATGGGAAGCCCTGTCTTAAAATGTTAGTAAAAGAGAAATAAAACCAACATTTTCAAGGCAATTACTTTAAACCTGCAATTTCCAGTTTAATCCCCCAAAGCTGTCATTGGGGTGTGCTGGAGGAGGGCAGCATAGCTGCTCTACTGCATCATTTTCTTCCCCATCCCTTGCTGACATTATAGTGAAACAATGGCTTAGTGCTGTGCCAGGGAGAGTCAAAATAGATGAAGGCAGATCTAAGCATCAGGAAATGAAAGCGTAGTTGAAAAGACATCCTTAGATTTGGAGCCTTCATGTGCATTTGGGACCTGATCCTCCTCTGATTTACCTGAGTTTTACAGAAGAGAAGAAGCTCACAGTATAAGCAGGTGGATAATTAGGCTTCTGAACCTTTTAAACGTGTTTACTTTGTTCATTTAGGCTTCAGGAAAACATGCCCAGTGTGAGCAAACCTGCAGCCAGACCAGGGCTGCTCACTCAGCTGCACTGACTTATCCTATAAACAGAACCTACAGTGACTCAGCCCTCAGGCACAGAAGCACATGTGTAGTTTTAAGCAAGTACTCAAGTTCCATTGAAGCTGGTAGAGCTTAAGCCTATGTTTAAAGTTATAAGTACATCCTGGCATGCTTTCCTGATTAAGGATGAACTGATGCACATGTTTATGTGCTTTCCTGAACTGGGGCCTTAATGACTCCTGAGCAGTGCATGACAGAAGCAAAGAAAGCCTTCTGCACCATCCGTCCGACACATTCCTGGAATTATCAGAATGGTGAGGGAAGACCATGGAAAAGTATAAAGCACTGGCTGCGAATATCGTAGAGTAGGGGAAGACTTATTTAATGTTCTGTAAAAATAAAGCACTTGATCCTGTGTGAAGTGAATGGGAGACAGGAACCCTCAGCCCCTTGCCAGAGGTGTTTAGCTTCACAGAGTTGGGCCTAGTTTTATTTCACACAGCAATTTGACTCCTCTCTGGGACCTCTCTAGTGGCACAATCTTGAGAGACACAACACAACAGAACACATCTCCACCCTCCATTGAAGTAAACGGGAGTTGTGGGTGCTCAGCACCAAATACGTATCTGATCACACATAATTGTGAATAAGTCGGATCCCTATTTTCTGTCATAACAGAACCCGAGAATCGCTCTCCCAATGTCGAATGTAATGCTCCTGAATGCCAACAGAGGAAGGAATCACACTCAAGTCAACTTAGGTCCCAAATTTAGGTTTTGTTTAAACGCATTTGAAGGGATATGTTTCCAAGATTGAGGCTTTCAGTAACTGAACCAATTTATGGCCTGATCATGCCTCGGGAGCCTCTAGCACAGATACCAGCACTCATGCAGAATCCTGCTGAAGGCACAAGTCTGATTTTTGTAGCTCCCAAGGCAAGATCAAAGCCTTAATTTTCAGGAACAAAACATTACCCTCTGGGTGGTTCTTCTGTTAATGATTTGTTTAGTGCCAACAATGTGCTGTGGAGTGTGCAACACACAATATTAAAGACAGTCTGTGCCCTGGGAACTATCTAAAGGACAGACAAACAGGACGGGACACACTGGGAAATCTAGATGAGAGGACAGATGATTTAGGAAAGTGGGTTTAACTAGTGCACCTCCACATTTAGAGCAGGATTTCATTACGGATCTGAATCTATATTTCTTGTATGTTCAAAACTCTGCTGAAGTCACAGAAGTTTTGACTCTGCAAGGAATGCAAGATGAGGCCCAATGGCTCTAGAGGACTGGAAACCTTGCAGTTTGTACAACAATGTATTTTTTCCATAGTAAATAGGTTAAAATAATAACCGCCCAGGCTCGTGTCATCTACTCATCCCTATATTTTTATTAGCAGAGATCTAGCATATGATTTGACTCCACATTTCCAAACACTCCTCTGAGAAGAAAGATTGGGTTTGGGGGAGGGCCTGCGCTGAGAATTCTTCGCAGAAGTCAAAGGGACTGCAGAAATGAATGAAGTTACACTCCTGTGCATGTGCTGTACCAGACCTCCTCATCTACTGGAAACCTGCAGAGCAGATACGTGTCTTAAAGGACATAAGCCATCAGATATAAAAATATCACATTCACAGACTCTGCCCAAGCTCTTTTTAGGCAAAGAAAAACAAAACAAGAAGTCCGCGCACTTCCGTGTTCAGAAAATATAAATATGATGTCAATTTAAAAATAAACCTTAAGGTAAGGACAGGAGTTCTTCATGTTTAAGCAACCCTTCAGAAACCTGGGTGCTTAAATAGAGCATGATCTGAAGTCTAAAAAGGATGGCCACTTCTGTGCATTTAAGCAATATTTGGTTAGCGTGCCACATGCCATTTGGTGGAGAGTAGAAGAAATATCAATGGGACCCAGTAATCCCCATAGAACTCCTGATCTTTATACAGCCTCAAAATCAATGAAAAGTGCAGTGTTCCATAGCGCCACATTCTGACAGCCCTGCCAATGCTGAGTAGCACCTTAAACGAAGGGTACAGCTATTGACTCCTGTGAGACCACCTGTGAAGTCAGGTGCTGTTCAGTGAAAAGATATCAGAATCTGGCCCTTATTAGCTTCCTGTCATTTATCCAGTAGAATAGTTTATCCCCAATTTATCTCAATTGTGCTCATTTTCTAAACTATCTTGACAATTATCCTTGAACCAACACTATGTGCAATTAAAAGGATTTGATTAAATTTTATATTTTTTCCACTTTTTTCTGAACGATTGACGTTTCAATGCATTATTTTCCTCTTGGTATCTGAAGAAGGACAACTCAATACTCACAAGTAGAATAAATATAATAAAGACTAAATCCAATTATAACTACTGCACAAACTGCCAATTTGACATTTACGCCAGCAGAAGAAGGTAAGCATTGCTCTTTGTACATTTCCCTTTGATATATTTGCCATTTAGCCATTAATATTTAATAGAGCACAAGCCCTCTCTGGTGGTAGACTTCAATAACTACAATTTTATTTTATTTTACTAGGTTTTTGTGTTTAAGCAGTACAGAGTTGCAAATTCATAATGTAACCAACTAAAATATTTTATAAAAGATCACCATAGTTTTTCACTATTGACTGGTTCATAGCAGATATTAAGCACTAAGATATGTCAGAGCATGGCTTTCAGAAACTCTCACATCTTTAAAGAAATAGGATTTCCACAGTAATGCCACATGCACTGTTCTTTAATACAATAATATATCATTCTTCCATATTTTCTTCTATAGGATCATGCTTGGAGCAAAAAAGTGCTAAAGACCAAAGAGTACTTGGATTTCCTTCACAAAATAGAGAGTTTGGAGCAGCTACCAAATTAGGCCCTTCCAACCGAGTTTGCTGATCCATCCATAGACCTGGCTGCCATAGCCACATAACTAGCTAATACAGGTAAAGATCTGGAGGCTGATTCTCAGCTGGAGTAAATTGTCATCATTCCATTGATTTCAATGGAGCCATGGCAATTTACCCTGGTAGTGTATAATAGTAACATGGAAGTTAGTAATCATGTGTAAGAAAATAGATCTTCCCTTCATTCCGTGTTTTATAAATATATGTTCTCTTACCATCTGCTTTACCTACCTGAACAGGTTTGGGAAGGTCACAAACACATAATGCTACAAAAACACCCTTGGGTTAGATCCACAAAGGGATTTAGGTGCCTACCTGCTAGTTTAGGTACTTAAATCCAAAATTTAGACCCTCAAAACTTCTACTCAGCTGCTGCCTAACCCCATAACCAGCTAAGTTTCTGCCAGTGGCCATGAGCAAAAGAGACCTAAGTCCTGGTGTCACAAAGCATCTTGGTGCCTAGCTCATGCCTAAGCCTCAGTGGGATTTTCAAACTAGGTGTTCCCAAGCCTAGCTTGCAGGTGGCAGTGACCTTATCCCCAGTAATCCAGTGTTAGAGTACTCACCCAGGATTGTGGGAGACCCAGGCTCAAACCCCCATTCTGCCCAAGGATTTTGAACCCAGGACTCCCATCTCCCAAGTGAGCATCCTAGGTGATGGGGTATTCTGGGGTGGGTCTCTCCTGTTGAATCATGTTGTGTATAAAATACTCACTGGTCCAAAAAGAAAATGACAATGGCCGAGTGTTTAGCACACTCGTCTGGGAGACCCAGGTTCCAGTCCCTGCTCCAAATCAGGCAGAGTGGGGATTTGAACCTTATTTGGTCTCCCACACTCCAGGTTATCAGTCTAACAACGTGGGGATTGGGCACTATCATCACCGCTTCTTCCTCAGTTTTTCCATGAGAAAGGGCTGACCTGGCTTAGACACCTAACTCCAGGAGAGGGTTCATGGCTGTGAATCCTAAGCAGAGATATGCACCTAATTCTCTGAGATGAGCAGGGCCCAAGCCACACTTCTTTCCTAAGCATTTCCTGTTGGCTAGCTTAGGCAGCTCCCTGCTCAGCATGCAGGCTTCTGTGATCCTTTTCTTAGGCACCTATCTTTCCCCATATATTGTATAGGGAGCCTAGGCACTTAGCTCATGGCTGTGAATTCCACTAAGCAGCACGGTGCCTAAACGTTGTCGTTAGGCATTGCAACACTCGGCCTAAGTCCCTTTGTGGATCAGCCCCTTTTCCCTAAGCCACAACCCAAGCCATGGAATGTCAATACTGTCCCCTCACGTGTATGTAAACGCATTTTTGTTGGCTACTATACAATTACATCTGACCCCTATAAGGAGACATGCTATGTATACTGTGACCATCTCCCTATTAGGTGTACTGTTGGCCAGTTTTCATTTTACCCTCCTGTCTTTTTAGCTGTAGTGAACCATGATGTAAAGGAGTGCAGTGGTGAGCAGAATCATTTGTTAATTTAAATGATCCTATTGTACATTTTGACATGTCAGGATACACCTCATTCCAAAGAGCCTCAGAGAGGCTGGAATTCTGTACACACTGACTCCATTTCAGGGATTCACCAAATCCTCAAATAGGTTATCACAGAAAATAGAATCTCTCTCCCATCATTCTGGTTGTGTACTGCTGCATGCAGATTTTACATTTACTTGTCTATATAGTGCATCAAGGCCTGATCTAGCAAATCACATGCTTACCTTTAAGCACGTAACGTCAATAGAACTGCTCATATGCATCAGCTAAATATGTGCTTAGGTGCTTTCCTGGGCCTGGGCCTGGACCTAAACACCTTGGACTGGAGCCCAAAAGACTTCATAAGGAAAGCTATTCATTGTAGATAGCCTGTAATAAATAATATAAACACACACTTGCACATACCAGTTTTAGGATGTCTTTAGCAAACCATGAAGTGCTAGGGGATTTCAAGAAAAGAACATTTGTTTTATGAAAGTTCAAGTGTGATTATTTATATCTGGCCACCTGTCGTGCACACAGAGAACATGGCTGGCTGGCTCATTTGGAAACCAAATCTGTGAATAACTCAGTTTTTATTCTAGCTCTGAAATTCACCTTTAATATGTAGTAGCAGTGTCCCGGGACTTCAGGGCTCCCTAAATATCTGTGGCCTTGAGGTCCCATAGTCCTTTTATCAGGACCTGCCAACACATTTTCTGTCTGTGTCTTTTGTACACAGCTCCTTCTGTGTTCAAAAGATACAAAGTCTGGTGTTCATGTTATGTTTTGTTTTACATTCCTGACAAAAATATTACTGATTCCCCCCTACCCATCCCACAGAAGCAAATTGGCAGACATCAAGAACACACAGTCAGGGGCGGCTCTACCTTTTTGGCTGCCCCAAGAAGTCATGCGCGGGAGGCGCTCCGGAGCCACGGGAGCAGCGGACCTCCCGCGGGCATGACTGCAGAGGGTCCGCTGGTTGCGCGGCTCGGCTGGACCTCCCGCAGCTGCGGTCGGTTCGCAGGTCCGGCGGCTCCGCTTGAGCTGCCGCAGGCATGACTGCGGGAGGTCCACTGGAGCCGCGGGACGAGCGCCCCCTCCGCAGTCATGCCTGCGGCAGGTCCGGTCGTCCCGGGGCTCCGGTGGACCTCCCGCAGGCATGACTGCGGCAGGTCCGCCAGCCCAGCCTGCCGCCCCCCCGGGAAAGGGCTGCCCCATGCGCGTGCTTGCCGCGCTGGGGTCTGGAGCCGGCCCTGCACACAGTGATTAGATTATATACAGAGAGTGAAAATATATATTTATATTATCTGCAGTGAAAACACATCTCAACAGCTGTCATTGCATCAGAGATACAAATTATTGTTAGGACACTGGTAAAGGTTGCAAAAAAGGAGTGATGTAATACCTACCATGTGGCACGTTATAATCAATTATTTTTTAAATGACCTCTCCAGCTGATTTTAATGCATTTTGCCAAACTTGACCTCATTCCATCTAAGCAATTTGGAGGTCTAAGTCTCCCTGTCACTTTTCATATTACTGTATTCATTGCTGAAAAGGGTGTCTGACCTAGGACAGCACACACGCAGAAACATTTTTTTTTGCCTATTTAAGGTAAAAGGTAATAATTGGAGATATACCCATCTCCTAGAACTGGAAGAGACCTTGAAAGGTCATTGAGTCCAGCCCCCTGCTTTCACTAGCAGGACCAATTTTTGCCCCAGATCCCTAAGTGGCCTCCTCAAGGATTGAACTCACAACCCTGGGTTTAGCAGGCCAATGCTCAAACCACTGAGCTATCCCTCCCCCCTATTTCAATAATAGCCTTAAACTTGACTATGTACTTTTCTTCTTCTTCTATAATATTAACCTCCTGCAGAGCCCAAATAATAGGTCCTAGCTGGGGATTCAGAAAGAGAGACTGGGGTGGGACATAGAATTTTTGTATGACTGAATCAAAGGCTAATTATTTTCATCTACAATCAACTGCATTTTAACTGAACTTGGGACTAAGCTTCAAACAAGTTCATTCTTGTTCCAGTTGCACTCAATGGCAAGTATCATTGATTTTAAAGGGAACAGGTCTGGGCCCAAAGTTTTTATCTGCATTCAAGCTTGTCCACAATGTGGGGATGTCTGTACCCAACATTTTGAATCAGCCTATTCTAGAGGGAGGCCAGCAGTAAAGTTCAGATCTGGACGTCACTACATTTAAGGCTGTTTGGTTCCAGGGGTTTAATTCTTGTCTGTCTCCAAGTTTCATCATTCCTGCCCAAATTCAGCTCCCAACCCACTGGCTGAAAAATTTAAGACTCCCACTGAAGCCTGCCTTCCTTCCACCCCAAAGCTTTAATTGATTCCTATACCGACAATGACCACAAATCACCACACTTTGAAAATAGAGTGTGAAAGTGGGATCTTTAATTCCTTGTTACACAAGCCACCTGGACCTTAGCTCTGGGTGCTTAGCACTAAGTGGCACTAATACTCATCTGCACACCCCCTAAAGAGGCGGAGAATGTATGGAGTTTTGGCTTCATCTCCACTATTCAATGTATCTGAGCCAGCATGCGGTGGAGGAGTAGTTTCATGCTGGTTCAGGCTAGCAGTAGATGACTACCGCCAGGGAACAAGGAGGAAGTAGGAAAGGAATTATGGCTCGGAGGGTCACAGTGCCTATTGAGCTATTCATGAGACAGGACTAGCCCTAATTGATACTTGTTTTTAAATGTAGCATAATGACCGCTAGTGCCACAGCAATAAGTATAATTAGGGCCCTATCAATTTCACGGCAATGAAAAACATATCATGGACCGTGAAATAAGCCCTTCCCTGTGAGATCTGAGCGCCCCAGCCAGGGGCTCCTAGCTGCAAGTTCTGGCCAGGCTAGAGAGGGAAGGACTGATCCTTCCCCTGCACAGCTGCTCCGAGGAATCAGACTCACCTCTAGGTATCTTTTGGTTTGGGACCCCACATACAACACTGAAATTTCAGGTGTAAACATCTGAAAATGTGAAACTGACCAATTTAAAAACTCTCTGGCTGTGAAATTGATCAAAATGGACCGTGAATTTGGTAGGGCCCTAGGCATGTTCTAAAATGTGTTAGGTAAAACTAATATACCATTCGTATATGGATATATAGTGTTTCTAAACCCCAGCCACACTAACTATATGCTTTCCAAGTAGAAACAGATTTATTTAGCAATCTGCACTGCCAGTATTACGGTAACAAAATTCCTCTTCCAATACAGGTAAAACATAGATAACTCACAGTGAGAGCGTCAATGTAACTGTACAATGGCCAGAGACATATTAGTAACTCTGATTTTCTTTACACCATCTGATACAAGACAATGTAAACTGCAATGGACATTCAATGCAGTAACTTCCAAATCGCAGAAGTGTTTAAAAGCATACAAAACTACCATAAATCCAAACCACAAATTGGACTACTTCCCACTTCAAATCCTAACTCCTCTGAAAAGCTAGCTATTGATTTTCAGTTGCTTAGTTATAAAACATACAATCTGTTGCCTAGCCACAAATACTGTCCAAATTAATCTCAATTAGTGTGTGAAGTAACCATCAAGTGGCGATTCTTGAAGGAACACAAGATTCTAAATACAAATATTCAAATAGCGAATTAGCTTCAGTTCGAGCTGTCTGCTATATTATATAAAGTATCTGCTTCTAATCCAAATTTCAGATCAGAAATTCACCATCTGATCTGCACTGGAAATATCTGCTGCTGTGTATTGTTTTCAAGTGGCACAGTACATTATTTTCCACTCTATACACTTTTATCTCCAGAAATGAATGGATACAACTGTTTTTCCAACAACCCAGATTAAATCAAACAAAGAGAGATTCACACCGTTTTTATAGACTCTCCCCATGGAACTAAACCAAAGAATTTTATGAACACCTCTCAGTGCAGAGTTCTGGCAGTCATGCACCCAATGTATGAAAGAAAAGTTCATAGGTTGAAAATGTTGCTACAGTTCCATAATCCTACCCTCCGCTTCCCGGGGCTTCAATTTCCTTCCTCTCCCAACTCAGTTAAATAATTCAGTTAATTGGTGCAAACTGATGCCTCCATCTATTAGTATACCTTTTCTCTTCTTTGTCTGTATACAGTGCATACCACATCAGGAAGGAAGGATGCCCTTGTGCACTGGACTGAGATTTGGGCAATCTGGGTTCAGCTCCTGGCTCCGCCACAGTCTCTTCTGTGCAACCTTGGGCAAATCACTTCATCTGTCTGTACCTCCGTTCCCCATCCATAAAATGGGGATAATAGTAGGTGTGCCCTTTCTCTGACCATTTGTCTGTCTTGTCTATTTAGACAATAAATTCTATAGAGCAGGGACTTTTTCTTATTCTGTAAGTACAGAATGTAGCACAAGAGGACCCAGGTCTCAGCTGGTGCTCTAGAGGCACTACCACAATATAAATAATGGTAATTGCAATGTTAATTAGTAAATGTTAAGGTTAATCACGGGTTTAAGTGCTTAGCTGGACTGGGTACTCAAAGAGGAAAATTATATGGTTCTATTCCACTAACTTTTTACTCGGTGCCCATCATCAAAAAGAGATAGGAATAACTCATCTTCTCTCCTTGAGATTGAGAGTCTCTTCCTAATCTTCCAAAACAGAGAGAACCCAAAAAAAAGGAAGTTTAACATGGAGTTATGTTTGCTTTGCACAGCTAACGCCCTGACTCACAGCCCATTGACTTCAGTCCAATCTCAGTGACTAGAGCAAGATTATGTGGTGAGTCAGTCAGTAGTGGATCCAGGAACAGAACTCAGGATTCCTGGCTCCTATTTCCCTGCAATGGACTAGACAATACTTCCTCTCCTCATATAACACATATACGTAAACAGTATTGCAAACTTCAAGTACTAAAAAATCATGAGTCAGGCCCCCAAAAATCATGAGATTGCCTTAAAAATCATGAGGTTTGTGTTAAAAAAATAATACTTTTGGAATTCTTTTTCTTTGCCTTACCACATGAAGGCTAAAGTTGACTTTTTGTTTGTTTGTTTTTAATAAATGAAAGTTGCCTTTTTTCACACACTCAATTCCAGCACCTGGGGCCTTAAGAAAAACAATCAAATATGGCAAGACTCATGATACAATTGCGAGATCTGGCAACCCTGTGTAAATGTCTATGTATATTTGGTTTTAAAATCAACAGATACTTTTTAAATTGAAAAATAATTAAATAGGCAAACTTTATGGCATGATTTGGCTTCATATAAGTGAAGATAGAAAAGAACCAAGACAATACCACTTACACTTAAAGAAATGATATGAGTCATAATTACAAATTGAAGACGAGACTGGTGAGAGGAGAAATATTTTCAGGTTTCAGAGGAAGCTTTAAGTCATGGATAGGTAAATAAGTATGGGTGCGTAGGTGGGTGTACAGCACTTTTGCACAGCGGGTAGAACAGCGGGTAGATGATCCATGACTGGGATGCCTAGGTGATGCCATAATAAATAACAATAATAGGCATTTTTAAGAAGTCCATTAACATTTTCTCCCCCCCCCCCATCTATAAATCTCTGACTTTCATAAACAGCCTCCTAGAGACCCTCCTGGAGCGTGATGGATTTCCCAGTCTGCAGAAGTGGATGTTTTTCATAGCGCTCCCGAGACAGCTTCAGAATCAGAAAAAACATTGATCCCATAGAGGGCCAGCATTCATCACTCACCACATTCATAATGAAGCAACAATTTTCATTCTCAACTACATCCTGATGATGCCTGAGCAGATGAATCCTTTGGATTTGGATTGCTTTGCTGTTCAGTTCTACTTGATCAAATGAGACCCTCCACAAAATCAATACTCCGTTGAGTTCAGCAGCATGTCTTTGCTCCCTTTGATTCAGAATCTATGTTTGCTTAAGACCTGTATCTGTGCAGACATTAAAAACAAATTAACTGTGATTCTAAATGAGATTTCCTATTGCAGTAGTATTTGTCCTACTTTAAGAAGGGTTTCTGTTTCAAATACTTATTATGATAGCGAGGAAATAAATGAGGAAAACAACAAATTGGCATCAGCCAATTCTCCTTTTTGACTGGCTTCTGGCTGTTCCTAGTAGTAGTAGTATTCCATCATGTAATTGGCTAAGGAGCACTCCTAATCAGGCAAACATCAGGTAATCCCTGCACAAGTCCTGAATCGTTAGCCATATGACTCATTTCACAGAAACAACAACATTTCAAAAGTGAAGCTATTCAAGAGCATAGCCACATTCCTTGGTCGGCATCCTTTGAGATAGGCGGGTGTCCCCAACTACATGCTTATTGAACACCACATTCCTGTTCCACTCTTCAGCTGGATCTGTCTCTTGCTCCTGAAATTAGAGCTTTTGTTTTGGCTAGATTAATTACACAAGAATGTAAGGCATTCCACTACCACATCTCCACAACTTGAAGAGCTATGAAAATCCCAGCAAGCACATAGGTCTATCCAGCATATAAAAGGACCTGCTCTAGCAGCCTTCCCCCGCCCCCCTTCCATCAGTCCCTGACTCTTGATATTCCATGACCAAAAGTTGTACAGCCTCCCACTCTGCAGCACTCTGCATGCTTGGGACTCTCACTGAGATATAATTACAAAGTGAGGACAAAATTGAAAGATCTGCTGTGCTAGGAGACTGTGGTATCCTTGTGATGAAGACACTCGGTCACTAGGAAATGAAACGAGAACGCTCAACTCGTTTCACATAAGCCCCAAAGCAGCTGTCTGTCAGTAATAACGTATGGTCATCATTAATTTGGGCTGAATTCAAACTGACAATTGATGGACTAAAGACTGGTAAATTACAAATCCTCTGAGCTGCCTAGTCCCCAGTTTTTTACTTGCTTACAGGCATTCCTTGTAAATTTTATTTTTAGGGGCTCATGCACTAGAACACTGCAAATGTGTAGCTTGCAAACAATGTAGGTGAAAGCTGAAATCCCAGAGGAATGACTGTTTCCATAGAATAAAGATTCCTATGAATATATTTATGCTGATAAGTAGTATTGAGAAAAAATTAAACCTATATGATGGAGCTAAATTCGCTGAACATTTCCATTTACTATTTACATACAGGGCATCCTGTTTGCAAAAACAGTGATGCTCAACCAATTGAATAATCTTTCAGATTAGTCCCAAGTACTTTGTGAGAAGTTCTGTTCTGAGTGTCTCATACTCTAGAAGAGTTTGTTAAAATATGGAATATATTACTTCTGATTCATAAAAGAGAAATATTTTAAACCATATTTATCATGATTTCCTCTCTTCCCTTCACAGTAAATAGATGCAATAGAAAAATCACATGTACACAAATGCAAATCTTGTTCCATATTATAAATCTTCACTGGACCCAAATAAGATACAACAGTTGCAAATGCCATTGTTTGACTGAATTTGTACTAATTATCAAGTTACATCAGCATCCTTGGAAAAATATTAATAATCAAAATGGGAAAAGACTTCAATTTTGTTAAGCATTAGACATTCCATTAGATACTTCCAGTTTAAGACGCAATGGTTTGACACCAATATAGCCATGACTCTCCAATCTGTCACTACTAATATACAATCATTACAGGCTTTTACATTGTACTATGCTTCAGGGAGTAGATATTTGAATATTATACATAAAGAAACCAAATATAAAATGTGTCTGCATTTTAATATGTTCTGTATGCTATATGCCTTTATAAGAGTTTTATTTTTATACTTAAGGATATTAGGAGGAGTAATTTTAACACAAATGATCAGATGATCCATCACAATTGCTGCAGTATTCAACCCAGTGAGTGGGCCCTATCTTAACTGGCTTTAATTAATCACATTTATCTGGTGCTTCAGATTTCTGTGCATTATAGCCTTTTTACTGCAGGCCTTTCTTCAGTGATTTATTCTTTAAAATGTAAACCTTCCTGAAAATGCACATTTTCTGTACATGAATCATCTCACACAGGGAAAAGCCTAACTCATTCATAAATGACCCTCTTCTGCATGAAAGAGCAATGCCAAACAAATACATCTGGAACACACAGAAGATGAGCAACCATTGTCAATCTGCACAATCTTGTTGCAAAATATTGTATTACTGTGCCTACATTTCCAAGTGTACTTGTGGGGTGTGGAAATCTGGAATTTGACACAGACGTAGCCCAATTCTGTGTCACAGCTTTATTTGGACAGGTTGGCTACCCTTCCACTACCTCCTTTGGCATCATTGTTTAGCCTAGGCTTCATGAAGTCTGTGTATCTTTTGGTTTATTGGTAAATGGTTGGTTTTAATAGCGATTTGATTAAGTGAACATTTATTGTCTCATAAGATGAAATACGAAACTGGTGCATGCATCGTCGCATCTTTTACTAAAACAAATTACGTACAACTTACAACTAACGATCCCAGTCTAACAGAGTTCATCACAGTAATGAAGTGAAACTCTATACTGACCAATATAAAGTAGTATATGCTGGTACTGTTTGCAAGACTGAATAAATAAACGAATTAAAGGAAAAAAATAGAAGCTTGAGTGAACTGAAACAAGACGTCATTCTTATTATTTGGCATGGCCTTCACTTTGTGACATAGAAACAATATAAAAATAACTGCTTCAAACATGTAAATAAATATCAGATATAATTTTCAGAAGTGCCTATGACTCAAAGTCTCAAAAGTATTTGGGTGCCCAACTCCCAGATGCCCAAATACCTTTCAGGATCTGGGCCTAGTGAATGAATAGTTCCCCCAAACTGGTGATAAAATCCTTTCTGCAATAATTGAGGAGTCTCTCTTTTTCCACATGCTAAGAGTTCTGAAATGCAAGAGTGAATAATTATCATTTACTGCTTTATATTGTGCCAATTGCATGCTATTTGTTGCATTGCTCTTCACACAAATGCAAGGAGAGATTGTGTTCAGCAAATATGTTGTTTTATTTTACCATTGCATCCCTATACCAATGCAGAACTAGTCTGAAGCTCTCCATTTTGCTCAGCAGTCACTGAGCCCTGCAACTAGGTGAAGGGCATCCATTTGAAATTTCCAGCCACCTGCCACACCGTTACTTAACAATAGCAGATCTTCCACACAAGTGTTTTGTTAAAAAAGAAAAGGTCCTTGCACCAGAAAGTTTACATTGGAAGGCCCTGGTCCTGCAAGTACTTTAGAAAAAGCAGATGCCCGGACCACCATGGAGTCAGTCCCATGTAAGTCAATGGAGCTACATATAGGCACAGGAGTCCACCTGCAGAGAGCAACTTGAGACACAAGAAGTCGTCAAGCAATTAGGTGGTCCAGTGTATCCACTACTTGTAACACCGTGCCCCTGGGTGGGTCATCAGCATTGGGAACCAAAGTGTGGATCTGAAAGCCCAAGCCTCTACTACCTGAGCAGAAAGCTCCACATCTGTTAGCCGAGGCTGTAGCAAGTCATAACCTTCATATGTGGCCAAGCCATCACCAGAGGGGAACAGAGTACCACATTGAGGAAAGTTGTGGGGAGAGGGTGGGGCATACCTTAACTCACCATTTTCTGGTTTTCAGAGGCTTACACAGAAGGATTTGCCATTATGGAAGGATAAAAGGCACTGCCAGACAACCTTAACTCTTTGTTAACCAAGTGTTGGGGGAGTGAATTGCTAGTTTCATGATTTTGGTTTGAGGTTTTATCAGATTTACTACTGCTTTGTTACCCTTAAGAGGCACATTAATATGGCTTTTGGAAAGTTGTATTTTAAATATTAGGGAGCGGATTCCAAATGTTGAGGGCTGCACAGAAGGCAGCACAGAGAGGAGAGCGTTAGAAGGATGCGAAGGGAACAGTGAGGATATGGTGATATTTCTGCATGGAGATCAAGTGCCTTTATGGTTGGCAAACAGTTGAAACAGGGACAAGGGGAAATAACGTTGGCAAGCAGCAATCTCAAAAGTGGTGACAGGAGAATATCACGTTGCTGCAGGAAGCAGAACTATTCCATTCCCTTCCTTTGCCTAGAAATGCTTTCGGCATTTAGCACTGAAATTATTTTAACACATGCAGCATACTTTGAGTGCCTGTAGAGTGAATTATAATGTAGACTGTGCATACACTATGTCCTGTAAGCACTTTATGTCTTCGGTGCTAAGTAACTGAGGCTTTGCACCATTCTGTCAGGTTACTGAACATTAGCACATTGGCACTGTAACAGTGTTTCTCAAACTGAGGCTGCTGCTTGAGTAGGGAAAGCCCCTGGCGGGCCTGACTGGTTCGTTTACCTGCCCTGTCCGCAGGTCCGGTTGATCGCGGCTCCCACTGGCCACGGATCGCCGCTGAAGGCCAATGAGGGCTGCTGGAAGCAGCAGCCAGTAAGTCCCTCGGCCCATGCTACTTCCAGTAGCTCCCATTGGCCTGGAGCAGTGAACCGCGGACACTGGGAGCCGCGATCAGCTGGACCTGCAGACGGGGCAGGTAAACAAACTGGCCCGGCCTGCCAGGTGCTTTCCCTTCACAAGCGGCGACCCCAGTTTGAGAAATACGGCATTATAAGATATAAGCAACCAATCCAGACCAATTGACAATGTTCTTAACATGTTCGATTTCTCTACTTAACAGCTGTCACATGGAGCAGTGCAGACCACCTGTGTGAAGCACACATCAAAATCTCAGATATTTATATTAAAAGTCAGGCGATTTAAATTCCTGCTGCCAATGCAGTTTGGCTTCTTTGAATCACATTAAACTGGCACTTCTGCCCCTGTGTATTGAAAGGCTCTGATTTCACTTTTTGCTTTTCAGGGGTTGCTAGAGATCCAGTTTCAAATTAATTCTGCAGCGCTCCCTTACTTTCCTTTTTAATGAATCATTTTTATTTCATTCATGCACATTTTGTAACTATTAATAATTCAGGCCCTGTTCCTGAAAAGAGAACTGCAAAGGCAGGTCCCACATGGAGCCTCACTGCAGTCAATGGGGATCTATCCACCCCGTTTTTTTTCCATGATCAAAGCCCTAAGGAAGTTGGGGGAAACAGATGGATATTCGAAAACATTTTCAAGTTCTTGTGCCTCCTCCTGATATCTGCACTCATGATACTGCTACACAGCAGTCAGAGGTGTGACTGCAGCATATATCATAGAATCGTAGAATCTCAGGGTTGGAAGGGACCTCAGGAGGTCATCTAGTCCAACCCCCTGCTCAAAGCAGGACCAAACCCAACTAAATCATCCCAGCCAGGGCTTTGTCAAGCCTGACCTTAAAAACCTCTAAGGAAGGAGATTCCACCACCTCCCTAGGTAACCCATTCCAGTGCTTCACCACCCTACTAGTGAAAAAGTTTTTCCTAATATCCAACCTAAACCTCCCCCTCTGCAACTTGAGACCATTACTCCTTGTTCTGTCATCTTCTACCACTGAGAACAGTCTAGATCCATCCTCTTTGGAACCCCCTTTCAGGTAGTTGAAAGCAGCTATCAAATCCCCCCTCATTCTTCTCTTCTGCAGACTAAACAATCCCAGTTCCCTCAGCCTCTCCTCATAAGTCATGTGCTCCAGCCCCCTAATCATTTTTGTTGCCCTCCGCTGGACTCTCTCCAATTTATCCACATCCTTCTTGTAGTGTGGGGCCCAAAATTGGACACAGTACTCCAAATGAGGCCTCACCAGTGCTGAGTAGAGGGGAATGATCACATCCCTCGATCTGCTGGAAATGCCCCTACTTATACAACCCAAAATGCCATTAGCCTTCTTGGCAACAAGGGCACACTGTTGACTCATATTCAGCTTTTCGTCCACCGTAACCCCTAGGTCCTTTTCTGCAGAACTGCTACCCAGCCATTCGGTCCCTAGTCTGTAACAGTGCATGGGATTCTTCCGTCCTAAGTGAAGGACTCTGCACTTGTCCTTGTTGAACCTCATCATATTTCTTTTGGCCCAATCCTCTAATTTGTCTAGGTCCCTCTGTATATAGACATACCCGAACTAGCTTTCATCTAGCTAGCTCCATAATAATAGCAGTGAAGCTGCAGCAAGACTCTGGGTACCTACTGGAGCAACTAGCCCATGCTTCAGCCAGTTTCATTGCTATTGTTATTCGAGCTAATAGATCAAAGCTAGCTTGGGTATGCTGCAGTCACACTTCTGACTAAGTGTAGCCACACCCTCAGGCACCATGACAGGCTACTTAGGGATTCCTCCACAGTATCCTTGGCCCTGATCCTCCACCTGATCTACACAGCAAGCCACCATTAACTGCACACTGAGTCCCAGAGTGAGGTCAAATCATGCTCCGTGCAGAAGAGATGGGCAGGACCAGAACCTTAGGCTGGCAGATGATGGCGTCTTTGCTATGATGAGTCCTACACTGAGAAAATTTAATTCAAGAAAAACCTACAAATCCCAATCATGTCCCACTGAATTCACTGGACAAATATCCTATAACTTTAATAGGAGTGGAAGCAGGCACAAAGGCACCAAATCTGCAAAGAATTACACATGGGCTTAACTTTATGCATTGGGACAATTCCCTTTGAAGCCAGTAAGACCATTCCTGGAGCATAGTCAGACAAGTTGTCATAAACAGATAGTTAAGAGTTAAAGTCTGTTTTACCTGTAAAGGGTTAACATGTAGTACCTGGTGACCACCTGACCAGAGGACCAATCAGAAATAAGATTTTTTCAAATCTCTGTGGAGGGAAGCCTTTGTCTGAGTGAGAACTGTTTTTGGATCTAACAGAGGACAGTCATGTCTCCAAGTTCTCCTGGAGTAGTTTCTACTAATTAATAGTGAGTATTAATTAGAAAGGCGAATTAGTCTTATGATTTGATTTCTATATTTGCAATTGGGTGTTTGCTAAAGGAAATGCTTTATTCCTGTTTGCTGATATTGCTTTTACTGAGAAAAGGGGGAGAGGGGATTCTCTCCAGAGATTGATAAGGTTATACCCTATGAGTGTCCAGCTTGGGCTCATAGAGATTCTGTATTTTCTTTTTGTTCTCTTAATAAATTCTTTTCTATTAAGGACTTGTTGGTCTTTCCTTGGGTGGATTCTCAGGGAAAGGGGAGGGGGAGGTATCCCTCTGTAGTTGGATCCCGGTATCTCTCCTAGGAAAAGGGAGGGGGGAGGAAGCAGGGGGAATGGTTTGTTTCTCCTGGGTGTAAGAACTCCATGGATTTGGGGCTCTTGGAATCCCCTAGGATTTTGGGGAAGGACTGTGTCTCAATTCACATTTCCTAATTGAGTGGTGGCAGCGAGAAGGAACCCCACCCTAAGGGTTAGGGTGGTGGCAGAATACATGCGGGTCCCCATGTTTGAACCCACAAGCTCAAAGTGGGGGTGAGATCCCAGGACATGGTGGCAGCTTACTAGATCTAAACTAGGATTTTAGTTTAGAGGGAAACCAAGTCAGGTCCCCACATTGGAGCCCAACAGTTCCAAGTGGGGGTGAGACCTTTGACATGGTGGCATGCGGGTTCTCACCTTGAAACCCCCCAGTTTCAAGTGAGGGTAGACCCATGACACAAGTGCATACGTCTTTGCAGGATTGAAACCTAAATACTCTAGAATCATAGAATATCAGGGTTGGAAGGGACCTCATGGGGTCATCTAGTCCAACCCCCTGCTCAAAGCAGGACAAATCCCCAGACAGATTTTTGCCCCAAATCCCTAAGTGGCCCCCCTCAAGGACTGAACTCACAACCTTGGATTTAGCAGGCCAGTGCTCAAAACCTCTGCCTCTCTCTCTTACAAAGATTTTATAGCCTGATAATTGTTGACCCAATAGTCATTTCTTCTCTATATCCCCCCCACTTTTTACTAATTTATGTGAACTTAAGAGGATTGATTTTATTAAAATGTTTACTGTGAGTTATATTGTTTTTATTATTTTGTACAGTGTCCCACTTCCCTCAGTAGGGAGCAGAATGCTTTAAAAATAGCAGGTGATATTGACCCTATTTAAGTCAATGGCAAAACTCCCATTGATTTCAGCAGGTTTGGGATTTCAACCAAAATACACCTTGTAAAAATACTTTCATCTTTAAAATGTTAAAAAAATGTGTGTAACTGATGTGCAGCTCAGCCCTGTGGAGATGGAAATGAGATTGGGGGATTTGATATGGTTTTTTAAAAAAGTAACGGATCTGATTCTGCATTTCATTTAGTTCTTTAGACTTATAAAATGTCCATGTCAAACTTCTGAGGCAATGAATAAAATTAAATCTCTTGATTAAATGTCAAAACAACATGTGAATTGTCACAATTTGAACAGCGCCCCCTGGTTATCAGGAGGAGCTCTTTAAAAATCAAAGTACTAAGATTTGATAGAGATACACATAGCTTTACTGATCACATCCAACTGAGTGGTCACACAATATTCACTAATCTTACAAAATCCTTTCCCAGCATGCCCGGTTATTGGAGGAAGAGAATTCTGGACTCATGTAACTTCTTTGAACAAACGTCTCTGAAACCTTTTGCTAACAAGATCACTGCACAACATCATATAATATCTCCTTCTGAAAAAGTCCCTTTAGAGCACAGTGCTAATTAAAAGCATTTCACCTTTTTGTATAGGTATTGGACATCTGTTAACGGTTTTAAAATACCAAATTCAGTTGTTCTTATTCCCTTCCTTAGGTCCCTAAGTAAAAGTTGCAGCTCCTGTCTTACTGGAGACAGTAACGGGGAGCTCTTCGCCTGTTAGCAAACAGCCCATTCCAACAGTGTTTCTTCAGAAAAGGCTCTCATTGAAACTATGGCCCTGATCATGTGAACACGTACACTTACACTTGAATTTATGCAGAAGAGGAGTGTCACTGAGTTCAATGGGCTACTCACATGCATAAAGCTAGACACACGTTTGCAGGTTTGGGACCTATGTGAGGGCCAACACTAGAGACTTTGTAGGTAGACAAAAAAATTTTTGGAGCAAGCAACCCCAATTCAGCTGTGCAGAGCCATGATAATATAACATCAGAGGGCCAACAGAAGTTATTCTACAATGCAAGGGATGGAAAGACCAGTGCAGGGCAGGAGATGGGAAGGTGATCAGTAGATATAAATAGAAACCAGAACCAAACCAGTAGAAGGTGGACTGAATTTCATTAAAGGAGTGTCGAAGAAAAACTCAGTTCTCACTTTTTGTTTGGATGCAGCAAAATCAAATACTTTATTATTTCTCCAGTAATTACCATGGAGGGAGAGAGTGCCATAGGACACAGGGTACTGGACAGGTCTCTCAACTGGTAAACAATCACAGCAAGCCTTTATACCTTTTACAGACAATTTCTAGCAATAATACAGACAGTAAAAAGCAACAAATACATTTTGTTTATACATAAGCTTTCCTGCTATCTCACTAGAAAAACAAGACTGCAAGACTGCACATTGCAAGGTCGTAATAACTTTCACACAATTCACTCTGTCTTACATTATCTTGCTTCCTCACGTAACCAGGGTCACAGTTAACCTAACTCATGCTAACTAACATTCATTAAGATCTCTTCAAAACCTTGTTAATTATTTACTGGCTTCCACACTCCCCCCTTTTGTACTTCTAGTACAACAAACAATTTCAAATCTCAATTCGCATGAAACCATGGACTTCAGATACTACAGCAAACATGTCAACCGTCATGGGACGTAATGACAATGCATGATTAGCATGAACATGAAAGGTATTGTTGTTGTTGTAAATAACGTAAGAATAGCAACAACAATATAATCCTAAATTAACTAACAACACTACAAATAATAACAATCCTATAGGAATAATATAATGGGGCTGTTGTACAATCGTGAACACAAAGCACAAAACATCATACCTAGTACATAAAGTAAACACTCTATAAGCTGTATGAAAGGCATTCCTTCCAGCTTGATATACATTCTAAAACATGGGAATTTGCCCTTGCAATTCAGAGATTCTTTGAACCTTTGGTAACAATGAAAGCAAATTTTGAAACCAATCAGGTACTATTCTAGTCCAATTAAAATATACCTGAAATCTAAGAGCTACATGTAACATTCTATCTGCAGGCCAGGAAATGATAGGATTGCCTGCAGCAGTGGTAAGATCAATATGTATATCTTGTAAAGTGGTGTCATTAACGCACACACAGCTATCATTAGCTTGAAAAAGTGGGTGTCCCGTCAGGGTAGTTCCTTGACCTCCACCCTCTCAACAAATATTGTCATAAACAGTGACAACTTCCCCTAGCTTCAGCTTATAGATACACTGAGCTGTGGTGGTTCTAACGGCCAAAATGTCCATTGACTCTCTATTCTTATCCAAAATGTCAGGTGTCATTCCAGGGGTACTGTCTAGAAATCAGTTGGAGATACCAGGTGGTCTAATTTCCCCAGATGTCTCGGTAAACAATTACAGTCCCACAGGCATCCTCCCCATGGACCCAGCAGGATTCGGTATGTGGGAGCCCACACCCACCCTAACCGGTCCATATGCTTGGAAGGAGCACTGTGAATGTCCACACTTCCATCCAGAAAGTGTCCAAGTATGTCTTCATGACCACAGATCAGATGGTACTCCTGACGTCTGTAAGGGCAGTGGGCCAAGTCTAGTCCAGATCCCACTGCAATGCCTTCCCAGCCTCAGTGATATTCAATACCATCTCTGTCAGTAACTTCTGGGTCATAGAACTAAGGGTGGAAATTACATGTAACTCAGCAACTCCAGCCTGTACTGAAGATAGCTGAGCTTCAAAAATAAGACTAGTGGCCTTTTCTAGTTGCCCCAATTTCTTATCATGTTCTTGGCCTGGAAGAATAGTCCAAATGGCTACTACACTATTGGCCAGATGAAATAACCCAGCCCACAGGGATCTGGTCAATTCCCTTTTTGTCCAGAGGAAATAACCCAGGCCTTTTTGTTGTGCTAATCTAATGGTAGCCCCTTGTGAGCAATCTGGGTATGTAGAAAACTGGATAAGGGCAATGTCAGGTAAAATCCAATTAGGGAGGGCAATACATACTGAAGGATTTATCCAGAACACAGGGCGCAGCCTGTAGAATAAACCCCAAAATCCAATTAATACCACAGTCCCAAGCATGGGTCCTACAAATTTCTTCCTGCCAGTATGTAATTCTTTGTTTCTTCACCAGGGTCAGTTCTCAGAGTCCTTTTCAGTCAGGAATTCCTGGACTTTGGCAATGTCAGTGGAGTGAGTGTGTCTTCTTCTTTCCCAAAACAATCGAGGTTTAGCATCCTACAGGGAGAGGTTTCCAGCACATATCACCCTGTAATAGCTGTGCTCTTTTCTAGAAAAGTCTAAAGGCACAGTTGGTCTGTCAGTGGTCAAGGGAGCTTTTTCCCTGCTGTCCAGAAGCACAGTAGAACTAGAAGAAAGAATAGGCTAATCATCAATAGGAAAATTCTTCTGATGTGGAGGGGTCTTTTTGCAGTGAGAATCCTGGGTCCAAGCAGTCAGTCTGTGGCACTGCACAGCGGTGTCGGTAGTCAGCAGGACTTGGAAAGGGCCTTTCCAGCATGGAGCCAAGGCAGTCTTTCGCTGATGGATCTTTATGTAGACCCAGGCTCCTGGTTCCAACGAGTGGCAAGGTTGCACAGGATCCTTTGGTAGTGCTTCCATCACCTGTGTATAAAAAGACTTAACACATTTCATTAGTGCCTGACAATATTTAAGCATTATGTTATCCAGCAAATGAATGTCCATCTGAGCTGGGGTTAGTGGGGATGCAGTTGGTAGTCACATTGGGCGTCCTGTCAAAACTGCATGAGGGCTGAGTCCAGTCTTTCGATTGGGAATGGCTCTCATACACATCAGTGCCAAAGGAAAGGCATCTGGCCACTTTAAGTGTGTCTCAGCACAAATCTTGGCCAGTTCATTTTTTGTAAGTCCCGTTCCGGCGTTCCACTGTCCCAGCAGACTGTGGGTGGTGAGGGCAGTGAGTTGCACATAACCCCTTTACAATCTGTCCAGTAAAATGAGTTCCATGACCACTGTTGATAGTCACAGGGATGCCAAAACGTGGTACAAAATCTGTAAGCAAAGACATCTACTGTCCTGCAGGGAAAAGCTTCAACCCAAGTGGTAAATACATCAATTAAAACTAATACATATTCATAACCACAACATTTAGACATTTAAATAAAATCAATCTGAATATTTACAAAAGGTCCCAAGGAGGAGAGTGGGCTGGCCGGTGCACACCAATCTCGTGTAACTGCAGCAAGCATTCCCCCCCCCCTTCTCTTGGTAGGCAGCCAAGCGGTGTCCTTGACTGGGGCCAGCGCATGTTAGCCATTCTCTTCTTGGCTTTTTTTTTTTTTTTTTTTTCATTTAACCTACAAAGGAAACTTTTACTCTTCAATTATACACCTTTTTCATACCATGAACACATAAACAGTACTGTTATACAGTACAGAAGTATTATCATTCAATGTATGCCACATATACCCTTTCACTAAAATAACCTTATTACAGAACTTTGGAAGAACAAGCCAGGACAAGCACACCCACTTTGAGAAGTTCACTTAATATAACTTCTAGTCCAATAGCTATCCACCATCCCCAGCCTTCTGGCTAAAAGTCTGAGGTAGCCAGAAGGATCCCTCGTACAATATGGGGAGTGGGTTAACTTTTCATGTCCTTGCGTCCAAAGACTGTCAGTATGCAAATTTTAACAACAATTCTCAATTAAAAGATTTGGCCAATGTAGTTTCTTTCTCTTACTTAAGAAAATGTATTAGACTTTAGTATATCACATTTTTCTGATATAACTAAACACTTTGTACTCTAAGTTGAACAAAACAAGTATCTGCATTGCAATGCAACATTTTCGCTTGATGTCAAATCAGACCATCTCATGAAAATATTAAACACAACAATTTTTTTGGCAAAACACCACAAAACAGAACATAGAACACACAACATAATTGTGACTGCCAGTAAATCATAGTATGTTGAATGCTGTGTAGCTGGCATTAATGTTCTTATCTGATTAATGGATTATCTGAAAGACAAAAACAGAGGTCCACCCCTTCGGGGCAGTTAAATACTTAAAATATACAAATACTCTTGTTGATTCTAGGCAAAACAGAGGAATTACCCCATATTTTCTCGTATGTGCTTCTTAGACAGCCCTGGTTCAGCGGCCTCTACCTTATCAGTTAGTTAATTTGCATTAACACAGATGCTCTCCGGCTTGCTTTTTATTTCTTTTAACTCCTGCTTTTAAACACTGAAAGAAAACATCACCACTTATAGTGCCTGTAGGGCCTAATACAATGTCATTACATAGCACTGTATACATTCTTCAACTGATTTAACAAAATTGTTCATAGCCAAATGAGTGCAATCTAATAATTTCTTTGCCTGAATTCATTCACAAACATGTCAAAGACACCAAAAAACTGTTCTCTTCAGCTTCTTCACAAAGTTCAAGTGCTGTTCCCCCCAGCAAACACAGAGTCAATTTTTCATTTTCCCTTAAAAATCAATTGCTTTCTCCTTCCAACAGCCACTTTAGCAATGCAAATCACCATTCCAAATATCCTTCTGAGTATTTGAAATCCTCATGCTTATATTCACTTACTCCTTCTTTCCACTACACCCTCAAAAGTTTCCAAATCTCTCTGTCTGTTGCCCGCCTGCCTGGGCCCGATCCTTTTTTCCTCACTGAATCGTCCCGTCCATGGACACGAGCTTGTTCCACAACCAGTTCTTAGCTAGGAGGGTGGGCTACTCAACTAGCCCCCACCCTTCTGGTCTTGTCCCCAAAACATTTCTACTCACAAGACTACCTGAGTCCTTCCTAGTAAGGCTTGCCACCTGGGCAAAAATACATGGCCATTCACTTAACACATAATCCAAACCCCTTTGGGGGTCTACCCAGAGACCCACCCATTTGTCTGCTGACACTTAAACAGAAAAGAAAATTACACAAAAAGCAAAGAAAATTACAGTCTAAGCCAAACTTTTCTACTTCTATTATATTGTCCGCTACGGGGGGGCGGGACTGTAAAATTTCAGGACAACCTCAGAGCTTCATCGCACACATGGCTTCCACCCTGAGGAATTACGAACGAGAAGTTCAGTTCCGCTCACACCCCCAACGCCCAAATGAACAGAGCAGAAAAACATCAGTAACCGGTTAAACAAAACAGAGCCAAAGCTAAATAGTGCACCAAAACCAAATAGTGTTTCCTTATTCTATTAGAGCTCACCTATAATCATGCTATTCTTAACACAAAACACCAACAGTACCAAACAAAGCAAACATAAACTAACAAGGGTAAAACAGATAGATGGTGTAAATTCTACAGTGCTTCCCAATTCTCTATTGCTCACCAAACTGTGACAAATTTCTGTTACCAATTATCCCTTATGTCAGGTGATCAAACTGACATTGCAGGACTGGGGGGGGGTAGATAGAGAAATCACACCATATATCCAAATTTTAAAGCTTCATTAAAAATAATAAAACAACAATGGAGAGTGTTGGGAATGCTCCCACATCACTCGGGAAAAATATGAATGCCCCAAGCCTTAAACCACTTTAATACTCACACATGTCTCACTGGGAAGTTAAGCTTTGCAAATATAATTCCAATTCTGTAACTTGTACTGCCTGTCTCTATTTTCCACAAGCAGCTGGGGCTGAAACAGTTTTCCTTAGCACTTAGCATAGTCCTCACTAATTCATGACCTTGAAGACAAAACAACTTCTCCCTTATCTCAGGGCTAAGCCGAATTTCAAATTAACCCGTTCCTAGACAAATTGCTCACACTGTAACAGAGGTTTTTCTTTGTGATTAAAGCTCCACTGAGATATATGATCTTATCTAGATTGAAGGTACCTTCTAATGGGCATTGTTTAAATGAATTTTCACGCGTATACAGATTCCAATCATTTAAATACCTGCAGGTTTTAGGACCATAATGTACGTACATGTAATATGCTGGGGCACCCTTAGGGGGTGAGGTGGAATATTTAGACAGTCCCTTACCCATTTTCCACTCACACAGGAGAGACTCACAAGGAAAGGGGAGGGAAGATGGGTTTACACACTCCTAGACCCAGGCAGCTTCCTCGCCGGACTATGCCAGGCTGAGTCAGCCCACCGTGGGTCGGCTCTCCTAAAGATCCACTAGTTACCGGGCTAGCCCGGTAACAGCCACTCACACTGGTGTACACACACACACACCAAGGCCTCTTTTTCTTCCTTTTTCTTTTTAACCCTTTTTCAACCTTTTTATCTTTTTTTTTTTTTTTTTTTTTTAAACCATGATGCATCTTTACCTGGTCCGGACCAATACCATGAGGCGGTATGACAACCCCTCTTGAGGCGGTAAAAACCCCTCAGCACCGGTGCATTCTAATGCATTTACCTATGCATTACCTTATGCATTACCTTATGCATTTCCTTGGCCAACTCAGCAGTTCCCAGTACTGCTATAAACTAACCTTATTGGGGCCTCTCCCCAATACCACTTTGCATCTGATCCTGCTGCACAGTCAATAAGTTCAGATGGCGTGAGCCCAACAGAGAGACAGACGTCCTCACGGACAGTCCTCCTCCGATACCCCAATAGAGATTTCAAAAGGTCTCATACCTCTCATGTGGCGCCATGGGGTTCGAAGGGGAATGATCCGTAGTAGTTGTCTGTGGGTCCGTGGGCGTTGCCATCCCGGACGAGCCCCCAAATTGTCGAAGAAAAACTCAGTTCTCACTTTTTGTTTGGATGCAGCAAAATCAAATACTTTATTATTTCTCCAGTAATTACCATGGAGGGAGAGAGTGCCATAGGACACAGGGTACTGGACAGGTCTCTCAACTGGTAAACAATCACAGCAAGCCTTTATACCTTTTACAGACAATTTCTAGCAATAATACAGACAGTAAAAAGCAACAAATACATTTTGTTTATACATAAGCTTTCCTGCTATCTCACTAGAAAAACAAGACTGCAAGACTGCACATTGCAAGGTCGTAATAACTTTCACACAATTCACTCTGTCTTACATTATCTTGCTTCCTCACGTAACCAGGGTCACAGTTAACCTAACTCATGCTAACTAACATTCATTAAGATCTCTTCAAAACCTTGTTAATTATTTACTGGCTTCCACAGGAGTAACACAAAACCTTCTTCCAGCCCCCTGGAATGGCTTGGATACCCAGGAGATAAGGAGACAAGACAGTGGAAACAGCTCTTTAAAGCCTTCATGTATTAATAGGTGTAGATAAATGTTATAGTGATAAGAGTGTGCTTGGCTGCAGTATGCTGGGAGGTGAGGAGACTAAAGTACAAGAAGTCTTCCAGAACTTCCCAGGGAAATTATTGCACTAACTGCTTGTCACGGCCCTGGTTGAGATCCCCTTGCTGGACACTCACCAAGCTACTGGCTTTGGATCCCACCACACTGGACCCGCCTGCTCCTAAGCTCTTCTTTGTATTGGTAGGCTGCAGCATTGTCTCTTTCTTTGGCCTCTCTGGCACACTACATGGGCACAGACTCTCTGTCTCATACCTTGTCACAGAGATGGGACCTCATAGTGCGGCTGACCAAGGCCCCCAGGACACCCAGTTGCTTAAAGTATACGCTTTCTCAGAACTTCAACCCTTGTTGGCACTGTTTTACAGTTTACTTCTCCAGGGACACGTGATCATTAAAGCACATAACACAGAGACTTTGCAAAAGGGATTCTAAAACAATTATTCTTTACAGTAGGCAGTACAGAAATATACAGATCCAGGGAAAGCAAAAAACACACCCACACACCATTACCTGCCTCAGTTTCCTCACCTCAGTGGAGTGTGCTTTGGGCTTAGGTCAGAGTCTTTCAGGATGTCCAGGATCCTTCTCTTGCACAGCATTGCTTTCCACTGCTGGTCTCTTCTCTGTCTCTAAAATGGCTGGTGAGAGAATCCTCCTTTTATAAAGTTGCAAGTCCCCTGTCATGTGACCCTATGATTAGCCTCATCAGGTGTTCAAAGTCCCCACCAGGTGCTCTGTTGCTAGCCCACCTTTCAGAACTAGTTTTCTTGGTTTGGCCACCTTCTTTGTCCAGTGCTGCTTCCGTTTGAATAGGAGGTTATCAAGGTTTGACAATCATCCATTTTTACCCGTGTCACCACCCCCTGGAATTGCATCCCAGTGTGTAGGCAAAAAGACAATAGGCAAGGCAGACAGCACTCAGAATGGAGTTTGCAGTTTGATAAAGACATATCCAGAGAGTTCATAATCTTAAACAGATTTCATAAATTGCACGTAGACAGCTTTCCCAAAGTGTCACACTACTACACCCCTTTAAGGGGTTTATCCTACATTCCTCCTGCCCACCAGGCATCTGCATCCCTCTGCTGGCTGGCCCAAGGCAAAAAGGGAAAAGAACCACCACTTTAGCTGCTCCTCACCCATTCCCATAAGGATGATCTCAGTAGCAGTCCTGCCCTTCTCCACTCAGGTGCTGCAGGTCTCTCTCTGGATGCATAGATGATACATAGCACTGCTAGGATTAGCTGTGTCTGTGGGGTTACTGATTGGATTGCACTTTGCCAAAACTATAGCTGGGGCCATCCCTTTCTCCTCACACCCTCCCAGCCCCTCAGCACCAGGGGCATCTTTCAGAAAAATTTAAGGGGATGGGAGGCCAAGTTGTGTCAACATCCCTGATTTTGACTCCCTGCTAGGGCTGCAGCTTGCTCATGAGGGGTTAGTGGGCCTGTCCTATCCTAAAAGGAGCGTGAGGGAACATCCCAGTCCTAACCTGGGGAGAAATGGGGGTGGTGGACAGCGTGGGGTTGTCTCACTGATTGCTGGCCCAGGGCGAGGATTGGGGCCGAGCTCATTCCACACTTAACACCTTACACCACTGGTACTGCTCCTGTCCAGCCAGTGGGGAGCGGAGGGTGTTGCTGACAATGCAGTGATTAGGAACCCTTGCCAAGCCCGCTTCAGTTACCCCTGCAGGCCCTTGAGAGACCCTGCACCACCAGCTGGAAAGGAGCTATGAAAAATTTCGGGGGAGGGGAGCACACATGGGCAAACCAAGGCCTGGGGGGAGGGGCAACTGCCTCCCAGCCCAATAGCAAAGGATGCCTCTTCCCAACACCTCCCAAATCCAGGACTGTGCAGGTGTGACCCACCCCCTCTGTTTGAGGGCACTAGAACGCACAGACCCCCTCACTCCTTTATGTGGGGTTGGGGAAGAAAGAAATTTCAGGGAAGAGCCAGTCCCAAGGGCTACAGAAACTCAAACCAACAGGAGCAGACACGAGAAGCACCTCAGCAGGCAGGCACTGTTAGCACACTGATAATGTCATCAGACTGCTTTCTACAGTGTCCACACACTGCACTCTACTGATTGGCCTTTTGCTTGAAGATCTTCCCAATCCCTTCTCCCTCACAGTCTCTTCACCTCAACCTCACTCCACCTGCCTTCTCTGCTCCCCCTTCCTGCCCTCTCCCCCTTTCTCTACTCCCTGCTATGGTCCCTCTCACTTCCTTTGTTTTTCTCTTTAACTGATCCCCTCCTAATAAAACCCCACGCAAAGAACTAAAAAAACAAACATCACCCACTCTCTCCTCCAAAAATCATGGCACTAACATGAGGGTTACTACAAAGTGTCCTACTGTTCACTCTGCTGGAGTGTTGAATCTCTTTACCCCACCCTGCATCTGTCTTGCTTACTTAGGTCAGGTTTACATGAAAAGGTTAGGTTAGGTTGACCCAGGTACGTCTCTCATGGGTACAAAAAAATCTACACCCCTGAGCAACATAGTTAAGCCAACCTAACCACCGGTGTAGACAGTGCTGGGTTGAGGAAAGAATTCTTCTGTTGACCTAGCTAGCACCTCTAGGTGGATTAACTACAGCAACAGAGTTCTTCTTCCAGTCCCTGTAGTGAGCATCTACAATGAAACACTACAGCGGTGCAGCTGCAGTATTTCTAGTGAAGACATTGCCTTATGTCTCAGTTTGTACAATGCTAGCTCAATGGGGCCCCATTCTTGTTTGGCCCCAAGGTGGTACCATAAATAGTAGTAATAATGTTTAATTTCTAGTTACTACAACAGGTGGCTCCAGTGAGAGTATCACATAGGATGGCCAGACAGCAAATGTGAAAAATCGGGACGGGGGCGGGAAATAGGAGCCTATATAAGAAAAAGACCAAAAAATCAGGACTGGCCCTATAAAATCAGGACATCTGGTCACCCTAGTATCAGAGAGGAAAACAAATGTGCCCTTGTGATGATGTAGTTATTTAGATGAAATGGAACAGTACCACATTGTTAGAACTAGATCATTAAATTAAGCTCAAGAACTAGGGGTAGCCTGTATTATTTCTTTGTTTTTGTATTTATACAGAGCCCAGCACAATGGGGTCCTGATCCATGACTAGGGCTCCTGGATGCTAAGGTAATATTGTAAGATTATAAATAATCAATAATAATAAAATGTTGCTGGTCCCTAAGTTATGTCAATTATTTAAAAAAAAAAAAAAAAGGTGCAGTGGTTAGGTAGAGCTGCTCTTTTACTGCTATGAGAAGCAACTTAGAGTTTTAGAAATGGACATTTCAGGCCAAAGCTGATATTTTAGCCCAGTTCCCCTAAAGAGATTATAGGCCAGTTTAACATCCAATACCAAACAATTATCTGTGCCAGTTGACTGCTTAGGTAGTGTTAAAATTAGTGTCACAAAGGAATCTCTTGTCTGAATTACTAGACAGACTAGAGTCACATTACAGAGACACTTAACAGCAGGAGAGGGTGGCGTTGACAAGGAAAGAAATACAATGGCTCAATCTCAGACTGGTCAATTATTTGCATTAGCATAACAGAATCTTTGTCTTAAATGGGCTTTCAGACAGGTAAAACTGCATAGTGATTGAAGCATCAAAGTATCACTGTGAGCCACTCGTTACGCTACACAGGACTAAATGAGCACATCTTGTGAAAACAAGAATATAATGCAAGCTGAGCAAAGCATATTGATATTTGTGGCCTGAACATCTAGTATTTGATAATGTTTTTTCCTTCTTAAAAAAAAAACTACATTTGACTTCTGCTTGGATCTCACAGTGCTGTTTTTAAAGTGAATGTCAATGTTGAGACATAAAGTGGGTGAGGTAGTATCTTTTATTGGAACAACTTCTGTTGGTGGAAGTGACAAGCTTTTGAACTACACAGAGCTCTTCTTCAGTTGGTACCAGATGACTGGCGGATAGCTAATGTCAAGCTGATCAGAAGCAGGAAGCCTCCCAAAGAATCAGTGGGGCCACCGGACTCAAGGAAAACAAGGCCATTGCAAAGAAGCTAAGTGAATTCTTTGCATCAGTCTTCACTACAGAGAATGTGAAGAAGATTCCCAGCCAGAGCCATTCTTTTTTGATAACAGGTCCCATCAATGGCTGTTAGCCAAGATGGTCAGGGCTACAATCCCATGTTCTGGGTATCCCTAACCCTCTGACTACCAGAAACTACCAGACAAGGGATGGATCACTTCATAAATTTGCTCTGTTCTGTTCATTCCCTCTAAAGCACTGGTCGCTGTTAGAAGACATGATACTAGGCTAGATGGTCCATTGGTCTGATCCAGTATGGCCGTTCTTATGTAAAGAAATTACCTCACCTACCTTTTCTCTCTCTCATATATCCTGGGACTAACATGGCTACAACAACATGGCAAACAACAATGGAAGAAATGTCCCCTCTGCCTGACAAGAAGGGATTTGAACAGGGATCTGCCCCTCAGGTCAGTGCCCTAATCCCTTGGCTAGAGAGTCATTCTAATACTTTGTGGCCCAATATTTAATTAAATTGGAACAACCTCAATAAGAGAGATTGAGGGGGAATGACATTGAAATATCCCAAGGCCTACTGGTTAGGGCACTCACCCGAGTGGTGGCACATCCCTGTTCAAATCCACCCCCCGCCCCAGCCTGATGAGGAGAAGGGACTTGAATGAGTGGTTTCCTACATCCTGGATGAGTATCCTAATCACCAGGCTAAAGGGTGTAAGGGAAGTCCTCCTCCTTTCCACCCACTCTCCACCCCCATGTTTTGTGGTTAGGTGGCCTCTGAGCATGCCAGCCAGATCAGACCCTGTATGCAACTTAGGAAGCTGAACACCTATATTTCCCCTGGTTCATGAATAGGACTAGGGTTTAGGCAGGAGATGGGCACCCGGGTGCCTAAAGTGAGGCAGCAGTGCACGTGCCCAGTGGTAGAAATATAGGCACCTAAGATGAGGTTTAGGAAAACTGGAAAACTTAGGAGCAGAGTGACTTTAGGTGCCCACAGGGTTAGGTGTCAGCCAAGCAGGGCTTTGGTGGATCACAATGGTGCTGAAAAACAGGACCGGAAATTACTTAGTCTGTGGGTACGTCTACACTACCTGCCGGATCGACGGGTAGTGATCGATCAATCCCCAATGGCTCTGCCGTCGACTCTGGAACTCCAGCACGGTGAAAAGCAGAAGCGGAGTCGACGGGGGAGCGGCAGCAGTCAATTCGCTGCCATCCTCACGGCCAGGTAAATTGACCTAAGACACACTGACTTCAGCTACGCTATTTGCGTAGCTGAAGTTGTGTATCTTAGGTCGACCTCCCCCCCCACTGTAGACCTAGCCTCAGTCTCAGCTCCTCAGCTGTACAATGGAATAATGACAACTTCTATACCACACAAGGGTGTTATGAGGATGAACATGTTAAGGATTGCGAGGTGCTCAGATACTATAGTAATAGGAGCCATATAAATACCTTAAATAGAATTATGCCTGATTTGCACTAGTATAAAAGCAATCAGTCAGGCCACACATGATTTGAGTGTCTTTATTTAGCACTCATCTCCTGGTGTCACTCATCAGTACATTTTTCCTGGGCATTTTGCTAATCTAAGTTTCTGCTCAACAAATCCTTCTTAAATTTGCAAACCTCATCATCTTGGGAGACTTCAACATCTACACAGATGGTGCTTCTGACATGAGAAGAAAGTTTAGGGATCTCATACTCTCTGGATCAACACAGAGCTGCCTAGATCTTCAGGAAGGATATCAATACAAGAAACACCTAAATCATCTGTTCTGGTCAGACCATTTCCTCTTCCAACTAGAAATAAGAACTCTTTCCATTGTAAGCATCACCACAGTCCCATCTCAAAGACTCTTAGGACCCTAAAAAATTCCTAAACTTACTTTAGATATGTCTTCACTACTCTCTTACACACACACACACACACACACACACACTCTCACTCTCTCTCTCTCTGCAGATGAGTGTTCAGCTGGTGTTGATTTGAGGTCTCAGTATACTTACTTTTATGGCTTCTCACGTGGGAAGCAAGTCCTGTTGTGGATTTGTAAATGCGATTGCATTTCTAGCAAGCATAGTCATTGTTGGGGGGAAGGTTTGAGGTCTTGGCCTTACGACATGATATATTCCCCCGCTGCGATCTCACACACCATGCCTCAAAAGTAGACATGGACTTATGGCACAGACCTCTCTATCTGAGGCTGTCCAGAGCAGTGGTGACCAATGGGAGCTGTGGGAAGTGGTGGCCAGCACATCCCTGCAGCCCGCGCTGCTTCCTGCAGCACCTATTGGCTGGAAACGGCGAACCGCAGCCACTGGAAGCTACGGGCAGCCGTACAAATGTAAACAAACTGACTGCCCGCCAGCAGCTTACCCTGACAGGCCGCATGCAGCCCACGGGCCACAGGTTGCTCACCACTGGTCCAGAGCAATGAGTTCTCAGATTTTAATGTCTATCTTGAATTATTTGATGTTAGCCTTCAAAATGTCCTTATATCTGAGGCTGGGTTGACCCTTACAGTGGGTTCCTGTGCACAGTTGACTGCAGAGTATCGCTTTCAGTATATAGAAAACCTCAGTAGGCACCATGCGTTGGACCCAGCAAAACTGAGCCCTGAGTATGCTCTCGATTCCACGGATTTGGCACCTTTCATGGACTTCAGTGTTGGGCATCCTGTCCTACTACTTGATGTTGCAGATGGATCTTGGGCAGTGAAAGTGGAAGCTCTCCAACTGTTTGAAGTGCTGTCGGTATAGAATCCATATCTCGTAGCCGTAGAGGAGTGAGGTGAGAAAAACAGCATGGTAGATTTTTATCTTGGTTCTGAGGCAAAACTCCATGCTCCCTCCAGAGCCTGAAGGTGAGCCTGCCAAATGTCATGCTGGCCTTTGTGAGATGCTGAATAATTTCATCTTCCAACATGGTGTTATTGGAAAGTGTGCAATCCGGATAGCAGAATTCCTGATCGACTTGAGGGGTGAGTTGTCAGTTGTGACAATGGACTCACGGTGCTTGTGATGCTCATGGTCTGGTCCTGGCTGGTACATGACTTCTGTCTTGTTCAGGCTGACTGTGAACCAAAGCATTTTGAGTCCTAGGCAAAGTGATACATGACAAGTATGTGTACAATGACAGCAGTCATCAACAAACAGGAGCTCTCTTAAAAAGCTATTTGATTACCTTGGTGCAGGCGTTGAGTCACTGTAGATAATAGACCACCATCCAATCTAAACTCGATGTGTACCCCTTTGCCAAAGTCCTGGAATGTGAACAAGAGCATGGCTGAAAAAAAACGGTGGCAAAGAGGGCTGGAGCCACTACACATGCTTGTTTGGAGCTGCTGGTGATAGGGAAGGTTTCTGATGAGTCACCACACTCCATCACCCTGGCCATCATGCCATTGTGAAGTGAGTAGATGACAACAATACTCTTCTTCATAAATTTGTGTTCCCAGAGGAGTTTTCACAGGCACTCACAATTCACTGTGTCAAAAGCCTTGGTCAGAGCAACAAATACCACATATAGGTCCTTATTCTGTTCACAAGCCATCTCTTGTATTTGTTAGGCTGCAAAAATCATGTCCATGGTGCCACAACCAGCACAAAAGCCACTCAGTGACTCTGGATACACCAGGTCCACTAAATGAGAGATGAGCCTGTTGAGGACAACCAGGCAAGGATTTTCCCAGTTACGGACAGCAGTGAGATTCCGCAATGGTTGTCACAGCTTGATATGCTTCTCTTCCTTTTGTACAGATGGACTATGAAAGCATCCTTATACTCCTGGGGCATGGTACCCTGTTCCCATATAGTCTTGAAAAGGCTGGTGAGTTTCCTGCCAGGTGTGCACCTCCACATTTGTACACTTCAGATTGAATGTTCTTGGGTCCGGAGGCTTGCCCCGGTACAGCTGCTTGCTGGCCTTAGTAATCTCGCCTAAAGAAGGGTACGAGGACAGCTCCATCCAGGACAGAACACAGTGGGAGTGAATCAATGGCTTCATCAAACATAGTGGATTGACAGTTCAGGAGACTATCAGTGCTCTGCCCAGTGAGAGAGAATCTTGCCTTTCTCTGTGAGCAGCCAGTTACCATCTGCTGAGAGTACAGAGACTATACCACTGGAGTGAGTGAGTGAGTACTTAAAAAAGCTGATTATGGAATATTGCTTAGTTTTTCATGAGCATTGACTAAAGCAAATATATGCATCTCTCTCTCTCTCTCGTGTCAGATTTTATGTTTTGGTCTTTTTTGACATATAATCCTAGCACAAACAAAATCAGGATAGTACAAATCTAACAACTAGCACTTTCACTTTCACTGGTTACCACCATCAGGGAAGGAATAACAGCCTGTATCATCAGATTACGTGGGTACCTTCAGAGAGACAGCATGGTAGAAATCACTGCATTAAGCCTTAAATAATACAAACACATAACCTCACACTGATTCACTAACCCAACAATCAAATGAGATCTTCAGCTGTCACTGATGAGCACACAGTGTACCTCAGGAGTCTCTCTCTGTGCAAACAAAATGGTTTTAAGACAACTGTGCTCCGTCAACAGTAGGCCACTGCATGTCAGCCTAGACCTTCCGGTTGCTTTAATTTATGTTGATTATGTATGGTAACAAGGAGCCACGCCAGTGTTTGGGGGATTACTTGCGCACTGGAACCCTCCATCCCACCATGCCTTCTTTCTCCAGGCCACAGTCTTGATGCCAGCCACACAGTGTGTGGATTTGCTATCTGCCATCAGATTTATGGCCACTTTGCACTCTCAGAACTGTACAAAGCCATCTTAACTCAAGGGAGAATCTAAGCTAATGTATGTAAATTTCTTTGTTTAAACAATTCCGTCACTATTTGCATATTCTTTGCCCCTCTTTTCTATGATAAAATGATGAAAAGCAAAGGTAGGGTCATAAACTGACATCACTTATTGCCGCATATATTTTACCAGATTTTGATAAGTGTACTTGTACTATACACATTATAATGTAATGTTTTATTAAATATATGTTACAAGATTTACAGTCTTGGAATACAATATAGCAAGGTGTTTTAAAAGAAATGTTTATAGAAATCATTTTTATAACAGTATCAAAAAGACATTATCATCACATCATTTAAATATACAGTATGAAAGGCACACTTCCTATCAAAAAAATAAGGCAATTAACTAGCTGTAAACAAAATTCAGTCTAAATCAAAACTTAAAATCACATTAATTTATGTGTGATTGGACTGAAATAATTTCAGCACCAAATTGCATAACAAGCTACATTTTTTTTGCCACCTGAGTTGATTTCGGTCAACTTCATATTGAGTTTTTACTTCTACCCAGAGGTATTGCTATCTTCATACTATGAAAAGGGTTTATGTTTTATTTTTTAATTCTTTAAAACCTAGAACTAGTGGAGAAAAATCCTTTAACTGTCACCTGAAAAACTGAGCAGAGTCTAGTATGTAATCTTGACTCTAAAGTGAAAATAGGTATAGACGAAACAAACAGTACTTCATTTCATAATATACTTCAGTTTCTCCACAGTTGAAATTCATGGGACAAGTGCAGCCTGTTTCTTCATGTTTATACCACTGTGATATCATGAATCTTGTATGCGAGGTCATACTATAAAAAAGAGAATACCATTAATCTATATGAGGTGCTAGGATATTTGATCATCACGTAAGTTAATTTGTAATTAAGATAAACACCATTAGGTTCATCCTAATTATACTAAAATGCAGATCATTAGGACTGAAATCAATGGAGTTACTCCTACATTAAATCAGTGTAATGTAGTGGAGAGTAAGTCCCAATATGAATATGTTAGAATAGAAATGAGCTGTTGCAGGCACTGCCCCTGCAGCTCCCATTGATTGGGGTTCCTGGCCAATGGGAGCTGTAGGAGTGGCGTTTGGGGCGGTGGCAGTGTGCAAAGCAGAGGCCCCTGGCTGCCCCTACGCATAGGAGATGGAGGAGAGCCATGCCGCTGCTTCTAGGAGCAGGCCCCCGACCCTGCGCCCCAGCTGGAGCGCCACAACGGAGCAAGCCCCAGACCTCGCTCCCAGCAGGAGGTCAAGGGCTGGATAAAAACAGCTGGTGGGCTTGCCCACCCCTGATCTAGAAGCATAGGCGCCGACTTATATGGGGCTCTAGCCCCATGAATAAATCCCAAGCAGGGGCTCTGCCCCACCAATGTTTTTTCTCCCCTGCTTGGAGCGCCCCCCCGCCGCTGCCGCCGCCGCCGCCAGGGCTGCCCAGAGCCCTTTAAATCCCAGCCGCCGCCGGGAATCAGAGGGCTCTGGGCTGCCTGCTGCAGCGGGAAGCCCAGAGCCCTCTGATTCCCGGCTGCGGCTGGGATTTAAAAGGCTCTGGGCTCCCCGCGGTTGCAGGCAGCCCAGAGCCCTCTGATTCCCGGCGGCGGCTGGGATTTAAAAGGCTCTGGGCTGCCTGCTGCAGCGGGAAGCCCAGAGCCCTCTGATTCCCGGCTGCGGCTGGGATTTAAAAGGCTCTGGGCTGCCTGCAACCGCGGGGAGCGCAGAGCCTTTTAAATCCGAGCCGCGGCCGGGAATCAGAGGGCTCTGGGCTCCCCGCCGCGGCGGGCAGCCCAGAGCCTTTTAAATCCCAGCCGCGGCCGGGAATCAGAGGGCTCTGGGCTTCCCGCTGCAGCAGGCAGCCCAGAGCCCTCTGATTCCCGGCCGCGGCTGGGATTTAAAGGGCTCTGGGCTGCCTGCAACCGCGGGGAGCCCAGAGCCCTCTGATTCCTGGCCGCGGCTGGGATTTTAAAAGCTCTGTGCTCCCCGCGGGTGCAGGCAGCCCAGAGCCCTTTAAATCCCAGCCGCGGCTGAGATTTAAAGGGCTCTGGGCTCCCCGCCGCAGCGGGCAGCGCAGAGCCCTCTGATTCCCGGCTGCGGCTGGGATTTAAAAGGGTCTCAGCTCCCCCCGGTTGCAGGCAGCCCAGAGCCCTTTAAATCCCTGCCGCGGCTGAGTTTTTAAGGGCTGCGGGCTCCCCGCGGTTGCAGGCAGCCCAGAGCCCTTTGAATCCCAGCCTCTGTCCGCTGATTGCCCCCTCCCCAGACCCCTGCCCCAACTGCCCCCCAGAACCTCCACCCCCTATCTAAGCCCCACTGGTCCTTGTTCCCCAATTACCCCCTCCCGAGACCCCTGCCCCTAACTGCCCCTTGGGACCTCAGCCCCTATCTAAGCCTCCCTTCTCCTTGTCCCCAACTGCCCCCTCCTGAGACCCCACCCAACTTCCCCCCCCCCAGGACCGCACCCCCTACCTGTCCCCTGATAAACCTCTTAGACTCCCATGCCTATCCAATTGCTGCCTGTCCCCTGACTGCCCCTTCGAACCTCTGCCCCATCCAACTCCCCCTGCTCCTTGTCCCTTGACTGCCCCCCGGAACTCCCTACCTCTTCTCCAACCCCCAAACTGCTTACTGTGCCACTCAGACCAGCGTATCTGGCTCCATGCAGCTCCAGACAGTTGCTGCCATGCTCCCCCATGGAGCCCACAGCCCTCTCCCACCCCCAGCACCTGCCTTCCAGATTTGAACACCTCAAAATTCAGGAGTGCTCAAGCTCGGTTTGGGCAGCTTTTACTTCATTTCTCCCAAATCAGTTTCCCCTGCAAGGTGCCAACTGAAGGTGTTGGAGAACAGAGAGATCAGGTGGCCTCCTAATGCCTGGAAAAGAGACAAAGGCCGGAGGAGGGAGTGTCAGTGCCTGTGCGGACTTCTGGGAAGTGCACGGTGTGGAAGGGGATGCTGTGATGCTTTGGAACATCTCCATACAAAGCCAGTCAGGACTCTGGGGGAGCCTCCTCTCTCGGAGCATACTGTCTCCAGGGCAAGAAGCTTACACCTTCCTGGGTCTGACCTCGGAGCATTCAGCATGCCCTTCCACGTCATGCACTTTCCAAAGTGAGTCTGCCCAGGCTGGTCCTGGGGCAACCAGAGGTCGCTGCACCCCAACTCTGCAGTCAGATGTGACTCTCAGCCAGACAGTAAAACAGAAGGTTTATTAGATGACGGGAACACAGTTTAAACAGAGCTTGTTGGTACAGAAAACAGAACCCCTCTGTCAGGTCCATCTTGGGGGGTGGGGAGCCCAGAACCAAGTTCTGGGTCTCTCCCAATTTCCCCAGCCAGCTCCAAACTGACACTCCCTCCTCTGGCCTCTGTGTCTCTTCTGGACAAGGAGGCCACCTGATCTCTTTGTCCCCAACACCTTCAGTTGGCATCTTGCAGGGGAAACTGAGGCACCCACACAGTATTCAGAGAAAATATTAAGAACATTCCCACTTCATCACAACAGATGCAACAAAATATAATACCGTATATTGAAGTAGGCAAGTGCTGCTTCTGACTTTCCACTTTTAATTGACCCTTGTAATCTTGTGGCGCTGACGCGTTGTAGCTTCATTTTATATCGGCTTACAGGGCGGGAGCGGGGGGGCACCACCATTTTGGGCCCCACCAAAAATTATACAAACCTGCCGCCTATGTCTAGAAGCTGCTCCCATTGAAGTCAGAATTTTGCCATTGCTTCCAATGCCTATAGGATCAGACTCCTTAGTTCATCTATCAGTTAGTGTAAAGTTATCTGCAGTATATTTTCTAGTATTTATCTGGTCTAGTTTAAAATCACAAGCAGAGGGTCTTCCACCATCATTATTATAAAGATATTTTTGTGAAATTCATCTTAACATATCCTTTCCTTAATTTCATTCCATCACTCCTAGTTACCAATTGTTTCACCCTACAATTATTTTTCCTCTTTTGTGTTTACAACCTTAAAGTACTTAGTTATCAAGTCCCTTCCACTGCAACTGGCTATTTAGTCATATTTATTTTGCATTTTTAATGTTTCTTTATAAATCAGCCCTTCCAGTCCCTTGATCCTTCCCTCCCACCCGCCTTCTGAGTACCATGTCTTTCTGGTATAGAGGTACCCAAAACTAAATAGAATATTCCAGTACTCATCTCACAAACGATGTATAAAGAGGAACTATAACCTCCCTTCTTTGTGACATGATGCCCCAAATTGCTGTTCAAGGGGCATCAAAACAACATTTGCTTTTTTTGGCTGCCACAATTTGCTGAAAGATCATATACATCTTATATGCTGTCTACTATCACCCCTTGCCGTATGTCAGCATAACTCATTTCCAGTAATATACAGAAAATCTCTTTTCTTAGTATATCATGGAAGCCTGCAACTGTCCGGGAAGCATTTCATTTTGTTATTATCTAACCCTATTTCCAAAATTATGTGCCTTTGTATTATTTCTCATTTTCACTACTGTTCATAACATGCCTCAATTCCATAGTATTTATGAATGTGATTAGCACACTATTTCCTCTTTCAGATCATTAATGAAGATGTTGAGTCTTCTATAACACTGCATGCTGTCACTTCCTATAGACACTTTCTTATAACTTGACACACTGCTGATTAGCATTAATCTTTGTGTAAAATACTCCAGCTACTCAATCCATGTGAAAGTGATAATTGATAACTGCATTTACCTTAGACCAGTGGGCCCCAACACGGTGCCCATGGGTGCAATGGCGCCCGCCGGGGCATCTAGGTGTGCCCGCGTACTGGCCGGTGGACAAGCATCTGCTGAAATGCCACTGAAAAGTGGTGTTACCAAGAGGTGCCACTGCTGAAATGCCGCTGATTTTCGGTGGTGACGCCTCTTGATGACGCTACTTCGGCGGCATTTCGGAGGATGCTTGTCCGCTGGCCACGGTCCTTAGTGGTTTGTCGTCCAGTGCCCGCCACCCGGAAAACGTTGAAGACCACTGCTTTAGACCATCTGCCTACTAGTTTTGTAAATCCAGTTGCAAAACTGCATGAAGAAGAAAAACTATCTGAAATTCTATTTTTGTTATGAGAAAGTAAATGGAATTAAGTGTTTGGTACCAATATTTAGAGGTTAGTTTGGTTTTAATGGGGACATCGAGGACCAAGTTCTTTTACCCCCTTTACAAATTCTTTGTACAAAAACTGTTTACACAATGCCCTAAAATAGCAGACTAATATTGTACTGTGTATATATACACACACTAAGGTCAAAAATAAGTTTGCAAAATAAGTGAGCAGATTTTACCAACTCACAAGCACTTATTTCCCATTAAATGCAGATGGAGCTTCTGCGTGCTTACCTCTTTGGAATCAAAATATGGATTTAGAAACCTACAGTGAGATTTAGAAAACTAAAGCAAGGTTCTGAAAATCTTAACAGATAAATATCTATCTCGCATAATTTAACTATTTGTCCACAAACACACATCCATTTTTCATGGGAAAACAGTTGATCTGAAGTTTTGGAAGACTAGGTTCCATGAGAAACAAGTTGGTATAAACTTGATGATGTCCCTTTAATGCCAGTGAACAGTTTTGGGTTGCTTGGCATGACTATAATAAAATGCTCTTCTCTTAAAATTGGGGTCTCATAAAGCTTGCATGGTCTCCTGTAGCATTTCCACTTGTTGCATTTAATCGCAAAATCAAGTTTATTAGTTGACTGGGTTCAATTAACTGCAACTGATAGCCCATGATATTCAAGTTCTCAGCAATTCAGAAGATGCTCCAAAAGCACATTACAAAAGTTAAAGATTTCCACAGACTTTCAGTAAAATATTTAGATCATTCAAGTACTTCAGCCACTGTGGCCATTATCACAGAATGGCCAAAGGAGTCAAAATATTTAAGTCATTCAAAATTTTGAGGGTAAAGTCTCTGGAAATCTAATTTCATGGAGTACAGTTGCAATGTCTTTTCACTGTCAAAAATATACAACTTTGTGTTTCATATTCAGAATTCCACATCTAGCTGATATGGTGTTTTTTCATCTAAAATTCAAATACCTCCATTGTTTCATTCAGAACTTAAATGCTTTTGCTGAAGCAATTAATTAATATATTTTAATAACAGTTCAAAATTAATGAGCAGAAGTGATGGCTGTTCAAACAAACTGTTCATTTTCTTCAAGGACAATTTTGTGCACTTTTTAAATGTAGGTTGGAACAAGTTTTTTTTTTAATTTAATATTTGTATAGAATAAAAAAAAGCATAAATTAACACCATTCTATACTATGGACCCATCCTTGCTTTGTGCTGGAATCATCACAGGGACAGCTCCCATTCTACTTAGATTAGGTGCAGCTACCTTTGACGGTGGAAAGTTTGGGTTTTGACCAGGAGAACGTTCAAAGTCTTCACTTGGTACTTGATTATATGGAGTCTTGGCATATCCTTCCATATTGGAGGGAGACATTGAACCCAGAGAGGAACGATTGCTGCCTATATAGCTGCGGGCTGTTGAAGTACGACTCTTTGGAGGAGGAACATCCTCTCTGAAAATAGTTAAAAATAAAAATGGTTTAAATCAAGAATGTATTGGTGTTTTGAGAGATTTATAAAATTTCTACTGTTTTTTCTATTACAAAAATAAAAGTGTAAAAAACAGTAATACTGTTTATTACTTTTAAAAAATGTTTCAAATATTTACAACTTTCAGAATCCTTTTTAACTGAACAAAATATTGAAACATCAGAAAATAGGGTACAGGCATATTAATGTATACTACATTAAAAGTATAAGGTTTTAGGCTTAGCTGTCACACTGGCTTAATGTACTGGCTTAGGTCAATGCAGAATTCTAATCAGCCATAATGAATATATTACCCACAAGAAAACATTAAGAGGAAGTTATTTTCTAGTTTCAGATATTACAGTTCAAAGGGTAAAGAAAATGGGCCATTACCTAATCTCATGATGCACTTCTTTTTCATATTTTTTCTCTTTACGTTTCTTACAGCAACAGAAGACAAGAAAGGCCAATAAAAAGAGACCCAGAAGAGTTCCAATAACTGCTCCAGCAATTGTGCCAGCTGTATTTATAGCTAGAATAGATTAACACAAATTACTACAATACTGACATTTAACTGAATTTGCATAACTAGAGAATTCTCCATTTACACCTTAAAATAAAAACAAATGTTCTCTATACTGAGAAATATTACTGAACTGATACATGCATACTTATACACGTTTAAATTAAAAAAAAACAAAAAAAAAACACAAACACATGGGAAGACAGGTCAAAAGGCTGACTTGTTTATTGGAGCTGAAAGAACGCTCAATACTAAAAAATATGACAAAATTTAAAATGGTGTCAGCTACCTGTTCTACAGCATATTTCTTTTATAGATTACAAAAGGATCAAATGAGTTTATTTTTTTAACTCATTCATCAACATTTCTAATTTTGCAGAAACTATTATATAGCAAGTACTTACGGGGAGTGACATTTAGCACAACGAAACAGTCATCAGTGCCAATTCTGTTTGCAGCCACACAACTGTATGTACCAGAGTACTCCTCAGAGACATTTTTCAGAGACAGTTCACCTGTGTCTTTATCTAAAAATATTGAAGAAACTAGTTAAAATTTTCCATTAATGATTATTCAATATTTCAAAAGGTGTTAATCCATTACAACAAATTTTATTTTAAATGTCAGTGTCTTAGTTATTTTGACATCAGTTTGAAAAAAAAATGAGTCATTTGTCAAGCTGCAAAGAGCGGTCATATATAATACTATCATTCTTTTATGAATAACTGGAAGCTTATTCCATAGCATTTAATTTCAGTATTCGGTCTTGGTACTTGATACCACTAGTCTGCTGAGAACACTTCCTTGCCAAGAGTGTAAGGGATGTGTCTAACACAGGTAATCTGTGAGGTACCAGATCTTAAGACAGTAAGCCTAGGCATAAAAAAAACCTTAGCATTTCAAGGTAAAATAAAAACATGAAGACAAAGCCTATTATCCATCTTAAATATATTATAATAGCAAAGGATAAACATTACTTAATAACGATGTCGCCGGAAGTTCCTCTGTGCCAGTTATTTTCCTCCAGTTGTAGGACAAGAGTAGGGAACCTTCCTGTGATACACATTTCAGGGTAAGGTCTCTTCCAGTTTCCTGTGATCCTTCAATGTAGCATTTAGTCATTGTTGGCTTTACTAATAAATAAAGTATTATTTAAATTAATTAAAAGTCAGTTATGGTGTCCATTAAAATTTGCTATAAGCTTTAGCAAATAAATCATTTTTCACTGTACAGAACTTGAAATCAGCCTATACTTTTTAACTCTTATGTTTCATACAAAGGGCAAACCAATTTTTGAGCCATTTTCAAGAAATGTTAATTATTTCTACATTTTTGTCCTCCTCCTCCTCCATTCCACTGGGGGAAGAGGGGTATCAATCCTCTAATTTTTGAACACTAAATAATAGGGCTGTCAATTAATCACAGTTAACACCTGCTATTAACTGAAATCAAAACTTAACGGTGTTAATTTTTTTAAACACATTAATCATATACATGTGTGAGGGTGGAAGGCACCAGCAGCAGGTGAGGGCTGGAGCCCCACGCACCAAGAGAGGATGGAACCCCGAGCAAGGCTGAAGCCCAGAGCCCCCACCCCGACCCTCTATTTGAAAATATAGAAAACCCACAAAAATGTAAATAAATGGTATTCTAGTATTGTTTAACAGTGCGATTAAAACTGCGTTTTTTTTTTTAATCTCGCGATTGTTTTTAAATCGCTTGACAGCCCAATTTATCCACTTACAATTTAGTATTAGATTATGAATTTATTTTACACAAGCATCTCTTTTATTTTAAGTGTCAAATGTAATATGGCATGTAACAATTTGCCCTCAAAAACATATACAGTGTATAGCATCTGTACAAATTATCTTACCAAGCACAGTCAACTGTATTTTTTGGCTTTCAACTCCCGGAGCTTTCTTCACTCTGCACTGGTATGTGCCTGTGTCTGCTGACTTTAGATTCAGGATATCTATGGAGCCATCACCAGATCTGGGATCAGGATTAGTGAACTGTACCCGTCCATTCATAGCTTCATAGTAATTATTATAAATCCTGTCTACAGAGTACATAATAATCTAAAAGGAAAAGAAAAAACAAGTATTTTCTTCAAACAAATCTGCATAGCAATTTGAATATTTCAAATGAACCACCATTCTATTTCTTTGGAAGATATTTTTTCATGTGTAAAAATAATTCTAACCAGAACAATTAAAAAAACCCATCCAACGCAATTTATCTGATGGAAAATGAATAAACTCTATTAACAGCTGTTTAAAATTGCTGTGTGCTAATACTTACATAAGAACATAAGAAAGGCCGTACCGGGTCAGACCAAAGGTCCATCTAGCCCAGTATTTGTCTACCGACAGTGGCCAATGCCAGGTGCCCCTGAGGGAGTGAACCTAACAGGCAACGATCAAGTGATCTCTCTCCTGCCATCCATCTCCATCCTCTGACGAACAGAGGCTAGGGACACCATTCTTACCCATCCTGGCTAATAGCCATTTATGGACTTAGCCACCATGAATTTATCCAGTTCCCTTTTAAACATTGTTATAGTCCTAGCCTTCACAACCTCCTCAGGTAAGGAGTTCCACAAGTTGACTGTGCGCTGCGTGAAGAAGAACTTCCTTTTATTTGTTTTAAACCTGCTGCCTATTAATTTCATTTGGTGACCCCTAGTTCTTGTATTATGGGAATAAGTAAATAACTTTTCCTTATCCACTTTCTCAACATCACTCATGATTTTATATACCTCTATCATGTCCCCCCTTAGTCTTCTCTTTTCCAAACTGAAGAGTCCTAGCCTCTTTAATCTTTCCTCGTATGGGACCCTCTCTAAACCCCTAATCATTTTAGTTGCTCTTTTCTGAACCTTTTCTAGTGCTAGAATATCTTTTTTGAGGTGAGGAGACCACATCTGTACACAGTATTCGAGATGTGGGCGTACCATGGATTTATATAAGGGCAATAATATATTCTCAGTCTTATTCTCTATCCCCTTTTTAATGATTCCTAACATCCTGTTTGCTTTTTTGACCGCCTCTGCACACTGCGTGGACATCTTCAGAGAACTATCCACGATAACTCCAAGATCTTTTTCCTGACTCGTTGTAGCTAAATTAGCCCCCATCATGTTGTATGTATAGTTGGGGTTATTTTTTCCAATGTGCATTACTTTACATTTATCCACATTAAATTTCATTTGCCATTTTGTTGCCCAATCACTTCGTTTTGTGAGATCTTTTTGAAGTTCTTCACAATCTGCTTTGGTCTTAAATATCTTGATTAGTTTAGTATCATCTGCAAACTTTGCCACCTCACTGTTTACCCCTTTCTCCAGATCATTTATGAATAAATTGAATAGGATTGGTCCCAGGACTGACCCTTGGGGAGCACCACTAGTTACCCCTCTCCATTCTGAGAATTTACCATTAATTCCTACCCTTTGTTCCCTGTCCTTTAACCAGTTCTCAATCCATGAAAGGACCTTTCCTTTTATCCCATGACAGCTTAATTTACGTAAGAGCCTTTGGTGAGGGACCTTGTCAAAGGCTTTCTGGAAATCTAAGTACACTATGTCCACCGGATCCCCCTTGTCCACATGTTTGTTGACCCCTTCAAAGAACTCTAATAGATTAGTAAGACACGATTTCCCTTTACAGAAACCATGTTGAATATTGCTCAAGAGTTTATGTTTTTCTATGTGTCTGACAATTTTATTCTTTACTAATGTTTCAACTAATTTGCCCGGTACAGACGTTAGACTTACCAGTCTGTAATTGCCGGGATCACCCCTAGAGCCCTTTTTAAATATTGGCGTTACATTAGCTAACTTCCAGTCATTGGGTAGCGAAGCCGATTTAAAGGACAGGTTACAAACCTTGGTTAATAGTTCCGCAACTTCACATTTGAGTTCTTTCAGAACTCTTGGGTGAATGCCATCTGGTCCCGGTGACTTGTTAATGTTGAGTTTATCAATTAATTCCAAAACCTCCTCTAGTGACACTTCAATCTGTGACAGTTCCTCAGATTTGTCACCTACAAAAGCCAGCTCAGGTTTGGGAATCTCCCTAACATCCTCAGCCGTGAAGACTGAAGCAAAGAATCCATTTAGTTTCTCCGCAATGACTTTATCATCTTTAAGCGCTCCTTTTGTATTTTCATCGTCAAGGGGCCCCACTGGTTGTTTAGCAGGCTTCCTGCTTCTGATGTACTTAAAAAACATTTTGTTATTACCTTTGGAGTTTTTGGCTAGCCGTTCTTCAAACTCCTCTTTGGCTTTTCTTATTACACTCTTGCACTTAAGTTGGCAGTGTTTGTGCTCCTTTCTATTTGCCTCACTAGGATTTGACTTCCACTTTTTAAAGGAAGTCTTTTTATCTCTCACTGCTTCTTTTACATGGTTGTTAAGCCACGGTGGCTCTTTTTTAGTTCTTTTACTGTTTTTCTTAATTTGGGGTATATATTGAAGTTGGGCCTTTATTATGGTGTCTTTAAAAAGGGCCCACGCAACTTGCAGGGATTTCACTTTAGTCACTGTACCTTGTAACTTTTGTCTAACTAACCCCCTCATTTTTGTATAGTTCCCCCTTTTGAAATTAAAGGCCACAGTGTTGGGCAGTTGAGATGTTCTTCCCACCACAGGGATGTTGAATGCTATTGTATTATGGTCACTATTTCCAAGCGGTCCTGCTATAGTTACCTCTTGGACCAGCTCCTGCGCTCCACTCAGGATTAAATCTAGAGTCGCCTCTCCCCTTGTGGGTTCCCGTACCAGCTGCTCCATGAAGCAGTCATTTAAAGAATCGAGAAATTTTATCTCTGCATTTCGTCCTGAAGTGAAATGTTCCCAGTCAATATGGGGATAATTGAAATCCCCCACTATTATTGGGCTCTTAATTTTGATAGCCTCTCTAATTTCCCTTAGCATTTCATCATCACTATTACTGTCCTGGTCAGGAGGTCGATAATAGATCCCTACTGTTATATTTTTACTAGAGCATGAAATTTCTATCCATAGAGACTCTATGGAACCTGTGGATTCGCTTAAGATTTTTACTTCATTTGAATCTACACTTTCTTTAACATATAGTGCCACTCCTCCCCCTGCACGGCCTGTCCTGTCCTTCCGATATATTTTGTACCCCGGAATGATTGTGTCCCATTGATTGCTCTCAGTCCACCAGGTTTCTGTGATGCCTATTATATCTATATCCTCCTTGATCACCAGGCACTCTAGTTCACCCATCTTATTATTTAGACTTCCGGCATTTGTGTACAAGCACTTTAAAAACTTGTCCCTGTTTATTAGCCTGCCTTTTTCTGATGTGCCAGATTCTTTTTTATGTGACTGTTTATCATCTGATCCGGCTCTTACATTATACTTCTCATTCCTCTGCTTCCGACTATAACCTGGAGATTCTCTATCATCAGACTCTCCCCTAAGAGAAGTCTGTGTCCTATCCACACGCTCCTCTGCAGCAGTCGGCTTTCCCCCATCTCCTAGTTTAAAAACTGCTCTACAACCTTTTTAATGTTTAGTGCCAGCAGTCTGGTTCCACTTTGGTTTAGGTGGAGCCCATCTCTCCTGTATAGGCTCCTCCCATCCCAGAAGTTCCCCCAGTTCCTAATGAACGTGAACCCCTCCTCTCTACACCATCGTCTCATCCACGCATTGAGACTCTGAAGCTCTGCCTGCCTACCTGGCCCTGCGCGTGGAACTGGGAGCATTTCTGAAAATGCCACCATAGAGGTCCTGGATTTCAGTCTCTTCCCTAGCAGCCTAAATTTGGCTTCCAGGACATCTCTCCTACCCTTCTCTATGTCATTGGTACCTACATGTACCACGACCACCGGCTCCTCCCCAGCACTACACATAAGTCTATCTAGATGCCTCGAGAGATCCGCAACCTTCGCACCAGGCAGGCAAGTCACCATACGGTTCTCCCGGTCATCACAGACCCAGCTATCTACATTTCTAATAATCGAATCTCCCATTACTAACACCTGCCTTTTCCTAGAAACTGGAGTTCCCTCCCCCGGAGAGGCAACCTCAGTGCGAGAGGCAACCCCATCACCATCTGGAAGGAGGGTCCCAACTACGGGAAGGTTTCCCTCTGCTCCCATCGACTGCTCTACTTCCCTGGGCCCTTCTTCCTCCTCAACAGCACAGGAGCTGTCTAAGCGGAGGTGGGACAATTCTACAGTGTCCCGGAAAGCCTCATCAACATACCTCTCTGCCTCTCTCAGCTCCTCCAGTTCCGCCACCCTGGCCTCCAAAGCCCGTACATGGTCTCTGAGGGCCAGGAGCTCCTTGCACCGACTGCACACATACGCCACCCGCCCACAGGGCAGGTAATCATACATGCGACAGTCAGCGCAATAAACTGGATAGCCCCCACTCTGCTGCTGGGCTTCTGCCTGCATTTTCTCCTAGTTAGTGAAAGGGTGGTTTACGGAAAGTAGTTTTGGACTGTGGTTCGGTTTATAGGTTTTAGGGGGGGCCCACGGGGACGGGGTTAGGGCTGGCGAGGGACTCCCACTCCCTTCCCACTCCCCTTCTAAACTCCCTTGCGAAACTCCCTGTTAGCAGCCCCTGGTCGCTTGTGCGCGGCTTTATAAAGCCCTGGCCTGAGTGAATGCCCCGCCCACTGATTAAGGCTCAGCCAATTACCAGAGGCTTCGAGCTTTCAAACCTGCCTCCAACTGCCAGCCAGAGCACACGGTCCCTCAAACAACCAAACAAACAGACTGACAAACACAAGCTCAGCACACAGCAAGTAACCCCCAAACACAAACAAACACACACTACAGACAGTCACTTACCCACAGATGCTGTATTAGCTCCTCCTTCACCTGGAGAACTCCCTTGCGAAACTCCCGTTAGCAGCCCCTGTTCGCGAAGCTCCCTAGTCGCTTGTGCGCGGCTTTATAAAGCCCTGGCCTGAGTGAATGCCCCGCCCACTGATTATACTGTAAACCTCTGCATGAAGGGGTTCATCTAAATTTACTGGTATTGCTTCTAAAGAATGGAATGAGAAAGGGACTAATATTTTAAGATCTAAGAATTTTTTAAAAATATTTTCTTAGTAAAAGCAGACTTGTTTGGTTCAACACAGCATTGTCTTTATCAGTAACAATAATCTATGATTCTATGAACTGAAAAAAAAATTAAAATAAAATTATCCTGGAGTTTTCTCCTCTTTACCACTCACTAACTTATAGTGAGCAATCACTTGTCCTTCTAGATCTTAATGATGTTTATATAACTGGCATTCATTGTTTACTATTCCTGTGCATGGTGCTTCACAGACATGCAAGACCACAAGTTCCCTGACTTGAAAGAGACAAAATTCAGAGAGCAAGAGGTTCTTTATGGGCAGAAAGCTTAAACATTCAGAGCTCTTACAACAGCTAGGAATTAAAAGGTCTCTAAAAAGCTGTCTCTATACTCACTGTTTGTTCCTTCTTTTGATTATCTGTTGGTATTAAGACCCATTCAATATCTAGTGGGCCTTGATCTTCTTGTGCGACAGTGAATGTACATGGCAATGTAACTTTCTCTCCTTGCGCTTTTTCAACCATAGGCTGGTTAGTTGACGTTATGTTTAGGCCTTTTGTTAGACCTAGGGAAAAAAAAAAAGTGGTGGTATAACAAGTGTTAAACCTCTACTAATTCAACAAACAATAATTCAAATCTATGGATAAACATTCAACTTTTATGATAAACTTTCCATTAGACATAGGCCAAGATTTTCAAAAGTGGATACCAAATAAGTTGCCCAATTATCCAAAGTGCTGAGCACCCAATAGCTCCCTTCACTGAAACAGGAACTGCTTGGAGCTCAGCATCTTTGAAAGTCAGCCTGCTTATACAGATGCCTAACGTCAGGCACTCACTTTGGAAAAATCTTGGCCATAATACATGGTTAAGTGTACAGAACTGAAATTGTCTAGTCGGACATTTTTAGCAGCGCTTACCCAACAAACCCTGTACCATACTCTGTTATTGAACAATGAAGTAAACTGGATATAATGTTAATCAGTTCAACCTGGGAGTCCTATAAATAGTCACTTGAATCAGGAAAAGCTACACCCTTCCTCATTTTCCATCTCCTACACAAACACACCCTAGTTTTATGCAACGTAAGTCCTATAAAAAGCATACATATCATAAAGGGTTTTAGTTAACAGTGACTTTTCACAACAGTAAATGCATACCACAATCCTAATGCTACCTCTCTGGTATAGATAAGGACATATAGCATACTGCTAAGGTCAGTTAAGTCTGACAGGACAGTTGTGAAATGTTGACGTTAAATTACTTGTTCTTGAAACATAAGGATCATTTTGCTTTAAAGAATGGGTGGGTTAATCTTTTCCAAAAATCCTACTGAGTTTTCAGATTTAATTTTTGTGTCAGCCTTTTCTGCCTGATCTCCTCCTGGAAAAATCAGCATAATCCTCATTTGCATGGTATGCTCAAAGAAGAATATGTTTCCAAGTGACAGATTCTGCTCAATCCAATGCTTCAAAAGAAGAAAGAAACTATACAATGACCAAACAAGATTGTCATCAAAGAAGATTTACATAAGCGACCGGAAGCTATCTTTCCATAATATATTACAATCTTAAATCTACAACATGTGTTCATCTGTCATGTTTTTTATAGCAGAATCACACAGTATTTGTTTAGCAATCAGGAAATGTTCCAAAAGGAACGTTTCACTGTGTAAACTGTGAGATGAACTAGAAAGGTATTTGATGTTTTGAATCTATTGTTGGGTGTGAACATCTTGCTGAAAGTCAACATTTGTGATAGACTAGTAGGTTAAGTGCTTTAAAATGGTAATTTCTTATCTGAAGTAGTAAAACTAAATACTGTACAATATTAAGATGCAAAATGCGACCTTGTACTGAAATCATGTGCTATGTAATATGAATAGTGTTGTTCACCATGAAAGAGTACACACATTGTTCTGTAAAATGTATCTTTTTAAAAAATACTTCTCCCCCTTTTTTCCCCTCCCGCAGCTGCAAGTTTTTCAAGCCTCCCTCCTCCATTCCGAAGGCTATCTCAGATAAGGTGGCGGAAAAAACGCACGCAAGATGAAATTTTCTCTGAAATCATGCAATCGACCCGCAGTGAAAGAGCTTATTTGATTGAGTGGAAGGACACAGTATCACAGTACAGGAAAGTGTCCAACAAACGTGAGGCCAGGAGGGATGAATGTGAGGCCAGGAGGGACGCTCGAGATGAGAGGTGGCGGCAAGAAGATCAGAGGAGGCAGGATGCAACACTGCAGCTACTGTGGGATCAAACAGACATGCCCCGGCAATCTGGTGGAGCTTCAGGAACGGAAGCAGGATCACAGGAGTGCCGCTGCAGCCCCTGTATAACCGCCTTCCCCATGGTCCATAGCCTCCTCACCCAGATGCCCAAGAACAGGGTGGGGGAAAAGGGCTCTGTGCACCCTGCCACTCTACTCCAGTGGACAGCCCAAGCAGAAGGCTGTCATGCAACAAGTTTTTGAAGTGGCCTTTTGCTTTCCTTCCCTCTTCCCACCCCACCTGGGCTACCTTGTCAGTTCTCTCCCTATTTTTTATAATCAATTAATAAAGAATACATGGATTTTAAACGATAGTGACTTTATTTCCTTTGAAAGCAAGCTGTGATCGAAGGGGGGAGGGTGGGTGGCTTACAGGGATGAGTCAATCAAGAGGGCAGGTATTCATCAAGGAGAAACAAACCGAACTCTCACATCATAGCCTGGTCAGTCATTAAACTGGTTTTCAAAGCTTCTCTGATGCGCAGCACTTCCTGGTGTGCTCTTCTAACTGCCCTGGTGTCTGGCTGCGTGTAATCAGTGGCCAGGCAATTTGCCTCAATCTCCCACCGCGTCATAAATATCTCCCCCTTACTCTCACGGAGATTGTGGAGCACACAGCAAGCAGCAATAACAATGGGAATATTGGTTTGGCTGAGGTCTGAGCAAGTCAGTAAAGTGTGCCAGCGAGCTTTTAAACGTCCAAATGCACATTCTACCACCATTCTGCACTTGCTCAACCTATAGTTGAACAGCTCCTGACTACTGTCCAGGCTGCCTGTGTATGGCTTCATGAGCCATGGCATTAAGGGGTAGGCTGGGTCCCCAAGGATAACTATAGGCATTTTCAACATCCCCAACGGTTATTTTCTGGTCTGGGAAGTAAATGCCTTGCTGCAGCCGTTTAAACAGATTAGTGTTCCTGAAGACGCAAGCGTCATGAACCTTTCCCTGACATCCCATGTTGATGTTGGTGAAACGTCCCTTGTGATCCACCAGTGCTGGCAGCAGCATTGAAAAGTACCCCTTGAGGTTTATGTACTGGCTGCCTTGGTGCTCCGATGCCAAGATACGGATATAGGTTCTATCTATTGCCCCACCACAGTTAGGGAATCCCATTGCAGCAAAGCCATCCGATATGGCCTGCACATGTCCCAGAGTCACAACCTTTGGTAGCAGCAGCTCAATGATTGCTTTGGCTATTTGCATCACAGCAGCGCCCACAGTAGATTTGCCCACTCCAAAATTTATTCCCAACTGACCGGTAGCTGTCTGGCATTGCAAGCTTCCACAGGGCTATCGCCACTCGTTCTCAACTGTGAGGGCTGCTCTCATCGTGGTATTCTGGCGTTTCAGGGCAGTGGAAAGCAAGTCACAAAGTTCCATGAAAGTGCTCTTATGCATGTGAAAGTTTCGCAGTCACTGAGAATCGTTCCACACCTGCAACACTATGCGGTCCCACCAGTCTGTGCTTGTTTCCTGGGCACAAAATCGGCGTTCAATGGCTAGAACCTGCCCCATTACCAGCATGATCTCCAACGCGCCGGGGCCCGTGGTTTGAGAGACTTCTGTGTCCATGTCCTCATCACTGTTGTCACGCGCTGCCGCCTCCTCCTCGCCTGGTTTTGCAGGTTCTGGTTCAGCATAAAGTGCACGATAATGCGCGAGGTGTTTACAATGTTTATGGCTGCTGCGTTGAGCTGAGCGGGCTCCATGCTTGCCATGGTATGGCATCCGCACAGGTAACCCAGGAAAAAAGATGCAAAACAGTTGTCTGCCGTTGCTTTCACAGAGAGAGGGAGGGAGGGGAAGGGGGCCTGACGACATGTACCCAGAACCACCCGCAACAATGTTTTTTGCCCCATCAGGCATTGGGATCTCAACCCAGAATTCCAATAGGCAGGGGAGACTGCTGGAACTACGGGATAGCTACCCACAGTGCAACGCTCCGGAAGTCAACGCTAGCCTCGGTACTATGGATGCACACCACCGAATTAATGTGGTTACTGTGGCCGCATGTACTCGACTTTATACAATTAGTTTCCAAAAACTGATTTCTGTAAAATCGGAGTAATCCCATAGTGTAGACATACCCTATGTATCAGTCTACTTAAAGCTGTCCTTCTCCCTTGACCCCTCCCCCTTTCTCCTACCATCACCTCAGTGAGAGAGAATAATAAGACATCCCCAGGTCTGCCTTCCAGCTAAATCCAACTCTAACCAACAGGAGCCCAGAATTACCATCCATGGAAAGCATGAAGAAGAGGTATGTAGGAATCAAAGTTCCCATGCTATTTTTTTAAAGTGCATTTTAAAACTACTCGGAGTTTATTATATAACAGAGATGCAGACTGAATTTCTATAGCCCCATCCAGTTTCTGGCTGCTTGTTACTACATCTTCTCCAGTCTCAGCCAATAAATACAGCCAAGAGAAAATAAGCACAAACCCATCATCAGAGATCACATAGCAGTAAAGGACTTGTTAAAACTACAATTATTCTACATAGCAATACAAGCTTCAAAAGATCTTTTAAGAATTATTTCAATTACAGCTTGAATAGCACTTGAGAAAAAAGCCATTGTGCACTTTGTTCAACATACAAGAATCCTTCCACAACGATTAACTTTTTAGATATTACTACTGCGGGGGGGGGGGGGGTCTGTGAGTCCCTGTTAGGCCTGAATGAAAATATAGCAGGCAAAACAGTTATGCCAACCTGACTAAAGTCAGGCTAAAAGAGGTTTCTGGGTAATCCCAGAGTGGAAAAGTACTGAGAAGCAGCATTGTTTTACAGAGCCTTGGAAAACGTGAGATAAGCCTGAGATAAGCCAGGGATTGCATTCCTGGCATACCATTAGCTGTGCTAAGGACAGTGTTTGAAGAACTGATAAGAAACTCTAGCATCCCACGGTTCAGATTCTAACTCTCTGGTTGAATTATAGGTTTGTTTAAAACTCCCCTGTATTTCTAACTTTTGGGTGTTGTTAAGATATAATTAATAATCTAAAGTTGTAGACATAAAGTCTAGGCATGTGTGTATAAAAGTGTCTAGTTTTAAGTTGTTAAACAAAGGGGGGTGGGTTTTGCTCAAGTGAGTGATGTATGATGTAATAAAAACTGACTATATAGGCTAATACTAAGCTGTAAAGTGTTTTGCTGGTTCTCACTGGAGACGAGCGGCCCTTTGTTGATGCGTGCACTTGTCAATAAAGGGCTTTTGATCGGACCTTGCTGGTGTTGCCTGGTTCTCTGTGATCAGACAACGAATTTCGCTGTCGGGGTTAGAGTCCCTGACATCCCTCAATGCCAGCTGGCAAAGGGCCCCCATATCTCATCAGGCCTGACACACACAGTGCCCCAACATACATCATAATGGTGTCATGTAAGGTATCATATGTAAACTGTTGATATGCTGGTCCTGAAAATCAGTGTGTTATGTATGTACAGACTGTATACAAAAAGTTATAGATGTGTGCTTGAAATATGTTCTTAAAATGTGTTTGGGAGGCAGAGCAAGAACCCAGCCTGCCCGAGACAAATGAATGTGTATTTACACATTTACACGGAGGACTAAAGTAAATAAAGCCATTAAACTAGACAAGCAGAACAGACAATAAACTTTGGATAATATAAGAGGGGCAAAGAGAATCTAGAGATCAGTCATGTAGGGGTCACAAAAGCACAGCACCTTACTGAACCTCACACTCCCATGAGGCAATCCAAATAATTGGTGTAGATTTTAGAGCACTTAGAGGAATTGGGTTCTAAACAGAAAGATGTTCTTAACCTTAACTACAGCAGAGTTATTGCTCTAATACAGACTTCATGCTAAAGTGAATTCAACTGATATAGTGAATTAATGGCCCACTTCCTAGTAACTGAAAGTGAAGATGTTCTCCTGATGCAATATGACTAGTAAGACAACACAGGTAAAGGGAGAAAGCAGAAAATTAACTGAAATGTCTGAAGATTTTTCTTTTACAAACCAAAAAGCTTTTAAACCACCAAGACTAGAATTAAGGGTTCAGCACTTCTAACACAATTAGGTCTCTAATTTTAAGAAATCTCCCATTAGTGCAAACCATTGATTCAGTTGGATCAGTGAAAGCCTGAGTAGGAGCTATAAAGTAGGCAAGGCTCTTGCTACTTCCAGCATTTTTGATCACCAAGCACATTTAGTTGACAGTGGTAAAATT
>NW_025422918.1:0-28083 GCF_020497125.1 Mauremys mutica
AATGGGGATGACATGGAAGGGGGAATAATCTGCCCTTGGTGAGCATCACTAGCACACTGCCACTCCCTGGGGCAATGGGAGAGCAGGAGAGGAAGAATGGTTTCTATATACCACTTCTTACACAGGACATTATGCACTGTAACTGCAAAATCAAGCCCTAAACATTAAAAGGAAAACAGGACTGTGAGCATAGCAGCATGGATTTATAAAGAATCAATCATATGAGGAAAATTTGATTGGTTTCTTTGATAGAATTACAAAATTAGTAGATGAAGAGAAAGTGAAAGATGTTATTTTTAGCTCTTATGAAAGAAATCTAAGGCTGCGTCCCATGAAATCTTACTCTCAGAATTAATTCAAATTGGCTTAGATAGGCACATAGTCACATGGGTGAAATACTGGATGAAGGAGTGCATTTGGAAGACTCTGATATAAAGGAATGTAGTAAACTCAATATAGGGTGAAGGATTGTTTTGTTTTTTTAATGTGGTCACACCAGGATCAGTGCTAGATCAGTTCAAATTTAAAACCTAAGGAATCCTCACATTAATGAACTTCGCTCTAGTAGTCATAGACCCTTGCTACCCCTTTTTCCCCAGGCTATTTCCCTCATCCTCAGCACCCCTACACACTACCTCAGACTCATGTCTCCCTCTGCTCCTATCCCCTTTCCAATTCCAGTCATGCAATTCCCCTCTCCACCACCATGTGGTACAGGTGTCAGCAAGAGGAGCACTGAAAGCATAGAAGAGACAGTCTCCTTCCTTTGTTCCAGTGCCGTCCACAACAGCAGAGCAATTCTATGAAAAGTCTTGCATTTACTACAGCCCTAGGCTGGAGCATGTATAACACTGACCAGACACCCCTGGTTGGGCGCAGGCAGGATCAAACCGGGAAAGCTTAGTGCTATGTGTCATAAATAGAATCAGATCAGGGTTAAGGTCTCTTTATACCTGTAATAGGGTTAACATGTAGTACCTGGTGACACACCTGACCAGGAAGGACCAATCAGAGACGAGATTAATTTCAAATCTCTGTGGAGGGAAGCCTTTGTCTGTGTCTCTTTGTGAGAGCTCTTCTTTGGGATCTAAGAGAGGTTCTAAGTCATGTCTCCAAGTGATGTCTCCATGGTGTAAGTATTCTACTAATTTAATGAGTGAGTAATTAATTAGAAAGGCGAAATTTAGTCCCTTATAATTTGATTTCTTACATTTGGCAATTGTTGTGTTTGGCGTAAAGGAAATTCTTTATTCTTTGTATTGGCTGTTACTTTGCTTTTTACTGAGAAAGAAAGGAGGGGGGATTCTCTCCAGAGATTGATGAAATTTTAGACCCTGTATGGGTTCTATCTTGGATTACAGAGGGACAAGTTTACTTTCTTTTATATTCTTTAATAAATTCTTTTTCCTTTTCTATTCAAGGACTTGTTTGGTCCTTTCCTTGGGTGGGATTTCCTCAGGGAAGTGAGAAGGGGGGAGGTGTAATCCCAGCTGTAGTTAGATCACCGGTATCTCATCCTAGGAAAAAAGGGAGGGGGGAGGAAGTCAGGGGGAATGGTTTATTTTCTTTTTCCCTGTGGTTGTAAGAACTCCATGGATTTGGGGCTCTTGGAATCCCCTAAGGATTTTGGGGGAAAGGGACTGTGTCTCAAATCCACATATCTGATTGAGTGGGTGGTAGCTTACTAGATCTAAACTAGGATTTTAGTTTAGAGGGAAACCATAGTCAGGTCCCCACATATGGATGCACAACAAGCTCCAAGTGGGGAAGTGAGACCTATGACAGTATGAGCCAGCTACCGCAGAGGAGTGGGCCCCTGAGCTCCTGAGCCAGGGAGGCTCACCCCCGGCCTCTCCCCTGCTGGTTTCCCCCTCACTGCGCTTCCGGGCAGGCTCAGTCACCGGCGCACACGCCCTGCAGGGGGGGGGGAGGGAGCAGGGGAGGAGCAGGGAGGGAGGCTCATCTACAGCCTCAGGGGAGCAGGTGGCAGTGAGGTGGGCGGAGGGACCTGAGGAGGAGCAACCCCCAGGGCGGGGCCGCGCAGCCAGATGGAGAGAAGCGGCGCTTTGAAGGTGAAACCGCTGCTTCTCTCCAGCTGCGCAGCTGCCCCTGCACCTCCTGAGTTCTCCGCCCATGTTCGCAGGACCACATTCCGAAAGGGGCTGGGGGGGTTGGATGGGGGTGGGGTCCTGGGGGATGAGTAGGGGCGGGAGGTCCCAGGCGGAGGCGGGCCCGCGGACAAGGAGGGGGGGTTGGATGACTCAGGGGCTCGGAGGGGGGCAGTCCGGGGGCGGGAAGTAGGAGGGGGCAGATAGGGGGCGTGGGGACAGGCTGTTTGGGGAGGGACCGCCTTCCCTAGCTGGCCCTCCATACCGTTTTGCAACCTGATGTGGCCCTCGGGCCAAAAAGTTTGCCCATCCCTGCTCTACCACATGAGCTAAAAGCCAACTGGCTGTTAGCTAAGGCTGTAGAGCAGACTCATTTTTTATCTCTCTTGCTAAGTGGTCTTGGTGCCACTAGATGGGACCGAACACCACACCCAGGAAGTGTGTGGATTACCACATGTATTGTGGCATTAATGCATGTGAAGTCTGGCCTGAGCATAGGAGATGTTAGGGGAATGGTGGTGCATGCAGGCTGGCTCCAGGTTTTGTGCCGCCAAACCAAAAAAAAAAAAGGCGACGCAAAAATAATAATAAAAAAAGCTGGAGTGCCGCCACCGAAGCAAAAAAAAAAAAAAAAAAGGACTGGAGTGCCGCCCCTTAAAAAGTGCCACATGCCGCCGCAAGAACATGCTGGTGCGTAGAGCCGGCCCTAGGTGCATGCTCAGTACAGAGTGAATCTTTGAAGAATAATACTGCAATCCTCTAACAAACCTCTACTGAGCAGCTATGAACCAATTTTTTCAGAGTTCATAACATGGCCACATTTGAGTGGATGTTCACAGGAACAGCAAAAAGCACATCCCTGACACCAAATTTCAATTGTCTGCTCCAAAACATGGAGTTGCTAGAGCACCTCACTATAAGAATATAACATAGGCAATTGTTCCTTAATCTTATTCTTGCAAACAGCTAAGATGCTTTTATTGGAAACTTTAATAAAAATAAATCAGCCTGTGGCGGGCAACATGCAAGGAAAATTTTATCTGAAAACATGTTAAGTTTAGCAAAGTTAGGAGAAACTGAATACAGGGCTTTATAGTGTAAAGTGTTAGGCAACTATCAGTTCTACTATCAATTATACAGATAATAAAGTAAATGACATTTTAAAAAAATCTTTCACTATTATAATTCTAATGTGGTAATACGGGTTTAGGTTCCTTGTAATTTTTATTCTTGACAGCATGGAATCAGATTCCCCACAAAAAATGCAGTGAAAAAATATAATAAACATAATTTAAGTACTGTAGAAACAAGTGTTTCTAAGGAGGAAGTATGATGCAGCAAATATCTTCCTATAATATTAAGCCTCTTTCTTGGTGATGAGTGTGGGTAGACAAAAATCCCGCTCTGACATACAGCCACTGTGACGTACATAGCTTTTTTGAACTTGTGGAAACTTCTGAAAAGATATAATCTACGCCTAACAGTTTAACACACTCAGGTTAAGTACAAGTACAGAGCAGACCTGGTTTTCCTTTCAGTTTGGATCACACAACCCATATTTGGCATTTTCCACCTGTCACCCTCCTCCCCTCCCCATCTTATCTAACCCTCCTACTCCCTCTCAACCCTACTGTCCTCTCTCAGTTTTGCCTCACTTCTTCACATTCCACATAAAAATAATTTTTTTACCCCTCTTTAGTAAAAACACCCTTCCTTCCTTAACTTCATGAGGTGCTGTTGTGAAAATAAACAACCTTGTAAAGGACCAAATTTTGCTTCCAAAAAGCTTAATTCTGCAAGTGGCAGGGCACGCTGGCCCTGATCACCAAAGTACTTGAACACATGCCTATAGTACTGTTGACTTCAGTAGAGTCTATGGGACAACTCGTGCATAAAATACAGAGGTACCAATTTCACAAATGGTTAAGGCAGCTGAGCTCTGTTTATTTTTCTTCTCAATGTTCAATAAGTTGACTCCTGCCTCCTTCCCTATATACAACTGCTGTATTTACTACACATCCTACTACAGTTGTTCTCAACCAGGGGTACGTGTACCCCTGGGGGTACACAGAGTTATTCCAGGGGGTACATTAACTCATCTAGATAGTTGCCTAGTTTTCCAACAGGCTACATAAAAAGCACTAGCGAAGTCAGTACAAACTAAAATTTCATACAATGACTTGTTTCTGCTGCTCTGTATACTATACGCTGTAAGTACAATATTTATATTCTGATTATTTTATAATTATATTGTAAAAATGAGAAAGTAAGCAATTTTTTCAGTAATAGTGTGCTGTGAAACTTTGGTATTTTTATGTCTGTTTTTGTAAGCAAGTAGATTTTAAGTGAGGTGAAACTTGGGGTACACAAGTCAAATCAGACTCCTGAAAGGGGTACAGTAGTCTGGAAAGGTTGCGAGCCACTGGCCTAATCAATGCAAGTCCCAAATGTGTTCTCAGTTACACTGGTGTATCATTGGAATAAGAGCAGTAATTTCCATAAGCCAAATGCAAATTTAGACTGTGGTAATTACATATGGCTTAGGCCCCACTTGAGACTTGAATTGTATGGATTCTCTCCCCATTTGAATCACGCTCCAACCTGTTCACTTAGCACACTGTGTCCTCTGGAAATAAGACATAACAATATAATTTCAGACTGCAGAGGAATGACCTCAATGCAGGGATGTTTGCAGAGGTGTTGTAACCATGTTGTCTCTTTCACTGATAGAAGTTGGCCCAATAAAATATAACATCTCACCCACTTTGTCTTGTCAATGCTCAACCGGCGGGGGCCTAAGTGTGTTTCAACATAATATGTGACAAAACCCCAAAACGAGGGACACAGAAACATCACACAGGAAACTGAGAAGACTGTGGGAGTCACCCCTTCACAGACAATGCATGCCTTTTCATGGAACTTCAACTTCCCCAAGGGCTAGTTCTGAGGTAGATAACTTCCAGTCACCAAAGTGAAGGGAGATGTGATGTGTATAAGACACCGGCACAGTGGTTTCCCCAGGAATTGAAATTAGGGGGGGTGTTCGAATTTATAGGGGGGGTGTCAGGACCAATGAGATATATAAAAGAGATATGAATAAAGTAAATGTTTTGTTAGGATTATGCAAATTTAACATAAGAATAATGCAAGTTACACCAAAACACATAAACAGGTCTAGATTTCTAAAAAATTATAAATTTAAAAAAAAAGTATTTAATTTAAATTGACTTTTGAAAAGTAAGCCATCATGGGGTAAGAGGAAAGTCCTCTCATGGATCAGTAACTGGTTAAAAGATGGGAAACAAAGGGTAGGAATAAATTATCAGTTTTCAGAATGGAGAGAGATAAATAGTGGTATCCTTGAGGGGTCAGTATCTGGAAAAAAATGGGTAAACAATGAGGTGGCAAAATTTGCAGATGATACAAAACTATTCAAGATAGTTAAGTCCCAGGCAGACTGCGAAGAATTACAAACGGATCTCATAAAACTGGATGACTGGGCAACAAAAATGGCAGATTAAATTTAATGTTGATAAATGCAAAGTAATGTACACTGGAAAACAATCTCAACTATACATACAAAATGAAGGAGTCTGAATTAGCTGTTAACACTCAAGAAAGATCTTGCAGTCATTGTGGATAGTTCTCTGAAAACATCCACTCAGTGTGCAGCGACAGTCAGTGATTCCCAACATTCTGTTTGCTTTTTTAAAAAGAACAGGAGCACTTGTGGCACCTTAGAGACTAACACATTTATCTGAGCATAAGCTTTCGTGGGCTACAGTCCACTTCATCGGATGTAGCCCACGAAAGCTTATGTTCTTTTTGCAATACAGACTAACACAGCTGCTACTCTGAAACCTTTGCTTTTTTAAGAAAGGGATAGATAATAAGACAGAAAATATCATATTGCCTCTATATAAATCCATGGCACATGTACACCTTGAATACTGTGTGTAGATCTGGTTACCCCATCCGAAAAAAGACATACTGGAAATGCAAAAAGTACAGAGATGGGCAACTAAAATGATTAGGGGTATGAAACAGGAGAAGAAATTTAAATGACTGGGAATTTTCATCTTAGAAAAGAGATGACTAAGGGGGGATATGCTAAAGGTCTATAAAATCTTGACTGATGTGAAGAAAGTGAATAAAGTAAATGTTTTGTTAGGATAATGCAAATTTAACATAAGAATAATGCAAGTTACACCATAACACATAACAGATCTAGATTTCTAAAAATATATATAATTTTAAAAAAAATGTATTTAATTTAAATTGACTTTTGAAAAGTAAGCCATCATGAGGTAAGAGGGAAGATCCTCTCATGGATCAGTAACTGCTTAAAAGATGGGAAACAAAGGGTAGGAATAAATTATCAGTTTTCAGAATGGAGAGAGATAAATAGTGGTATCCTTGAGGGGTCAGTACTGGGACCAGTCCTATTCAACATATTCATCTGGAAAAATGGGTAAACAGGGAGGTGGCAAAATTTGCAGATGATACAAAACTATTCAAGATAGTTAAGTCCCAGGCAGACTGCGAAGAGCTACAAAGGGATCTCACAAAACTGGGTGACTGGGCAACAAAATGGCAAATTAAATTCAATGTTGATAAATACAAAGTAATGCACATTGGAAAGCAATCTCAACTATACATACAAAATTATGGCATCTGAATTAGCTGTTAACACTCAAGGAAGAGATCTTGGAGTCATTGTGGATAGATCTCTGAAAACATCCACTCCATGTGCAGTAACAGTCACAAAAGCAAACAATGTTGGGAATCATTAAGAAAGCGATAGATAATAAGACAGAAAATATCATATTGCCTCTATATAAATTCATGGTACGTGCACACCTTGAATACTGTGTGTAGATCTGGTCACCCATCCTAAAAAATATATATTGGAATTGGAAAAGGTACAGAGATGGGCAACTAAAATGATTAGGGGTATGAAACAGGAGGAGAGATTAAAGTGACTGGGAATTTTCAGCTTAGAAAAGAGATGACTAATGGGGATATGATAGAGGTCTAGTATCAGAGGGGTAGCCGTGTTAGTCTGGATCTGTAAAAGCAGCAAAGAATCCTGTGGCACTTTATAGACTAACAGACGTTTTGCAGCATGAGCTTTCGTGGGTGAATACCCACTTCTTCGGATGCAAGTAGTGGAAATTTCCAGGGGCAGGTATATATATATATATGAAAGCAAGAAGCAAGCTAGAGATAACGAGGTTAGTTCAATCAGGGAAGATGAGGCCCTGTTCTAGCAGTATAGGTGTGAAAACCAAGGGAGGAGAAACTGGTTCTGTAGTTGGCAAGCCATTCACAGTCTTTGTTTAATCCTGAGCTGATGGTGTCAAATTTGCAGATGAATTGAAGCTCAACAGTTTCTCTTTGAAGTCTGGTCCTGAAGTTTTTTTGCTGTAGGATGGCCACCTTAAGATCTGCTATTGTGTGGCCAGGGAGGTTGAAGTGTTCTCCTACAGGTTTTTGTATATTGCCATTCCTAATGTCTGATTTGTGTCCATTTATCCCTTTCCTTAGAGACTGTCCAGTTTGGCCGATGTACATAGCAGAGGGGCATTGCTGGCATATGATGGCGTATATTACATTGGTGGACGTGCAGGTGAATGAACCGGTGATGGTGTGGGTGATCTGGTTAGGTCCTGTGATGGTGTCGCTGGTGTAGATATGTGGGGAGAGTTGGCATCGAGGTTTGTTGCATGGATTGGTTCCTGAGCTAGAGTTACTATGGTGTGAGGTGCAGTTACTGGTGAGAATATGCTTCAGGTTGGCAGGTTGTCTGTGGGCGAGGACTGGCCTGCCACCCAAGGCCTGTGAAAGTGTGGGATCATTGTCCAGGATGGGTTGTAGATCCCTGATGATGCGTTGGAGGGGTTTTAGCTGGGGACTGTATGTGATGGCCAGTGGAGTCCTGTTGGTTTCTTTCTTGGGTTTGTCTTGCAGTAGGAGGCTTCTGGGTACACGTCTGGCTCTGTTGATCTGTTTCCTTATTTCCTCGTGCAGGTACTGTAGTTGTGAGAATGCTTGGTGAAGATTTTGTAGGTGTTGGTCTCTGTCTGTGGGGTTAGAGCAGATGCGGTTGTACCTCAGTGCTTGACTGTAGACAATGGATCTTGTGGTGTGCCCGGGATGGAAGCTGGAGGCATGAAGGTAGGCATAGCGGTTGGTAGGTTTTCGGTATAGGGTGGTGTTAACGTGACCATCACTTATTTGCACCATGGTGTCTAGAAAGTGGACCTCCCATGTAGATTGGTCCAGACTGAGGTTGATGGTGGGGTGGAAGCTGTTGAAATCTTGGTGGAATTTTTCCAGAGTCTCCTTCCCATGGGTCCAGATGATGAAGATGTCATCAATGTAGCGTAGGTAGAGAAGGGGCGTGAGTGGACGGGAGCTGAGGAAGCGTTGTTCCAGGTCGGCCATAAAAATATTGGCATATTGTGGGGCCATGCGGGTGCCCATAGCGGTGCCACTGATCTGGAGATATATATTGTCATCAAATTTGAAATAGTTGTGTGTGAGGATAAAGGCACAGAGCTCAGCAACCAGTTGTGCTGTGGCATGATCAGGGATACTGTTCCTGACAGCTTGTATTCCATCTGTGTGTGAGATGTTTGTGTAGAGAGCCTCTACATCCATGGTGGCTAGGATGGTGTTTTCTGGAAGGTCACCAATGCATTGTAGTTTCCTCAGGAAATCAGTGGTGTCACGGAGATAGCTGGGAGTGCTGGTGGCATAGGGTCTGAGTAGAGAGTCCACATATCCAGACAGTCCTTCAGTGAGAGTGCCAATGCCCGAGATGATGGGGCATCCAGGATTTCCGGGTTTGTGGATCTTGGGTAGTAGATAGAATAACCCTGGTCGGGGCTCTAAGGGTATGTTGATTTGTCCCGGTGTTAGTGTAGGGAGTGTCCTGAGTAGATATAGATATAGAGGTCTACAAAATCTTGACTGGTGCGAAGAAAGTGAATAAGGAAATTTTATTTAATCCTTCACATAACACAAGAGCTAGGGGGCGGGCTCTGTCTGTCTGTCCGTCCGTGTCCCGGCCGCGCTGGGCGGGCCTGGCCCCGTTCCTCTGCCGCCCCCGCCAGTCCAGCCCGGGCCCCTGGGGCTCGGCTCTGGGGACCTGCTGCGCCCCGTGCCGGCCGCTTCGCCGCGTGGGGCCAGGGGGGGTCGCTCCCGGCCCGCCTCGCTCGCAGCTGCCGCCCGAGTTCCCCGGCGCGGGTCCGCGTCCTGCTGCTGGGAACCTCGGTACAGTTTCCAGGCGCTGGTTTCAGAGCCGGGGCTCGTGACAGGCTCTGTCCCGGCAGGCTCCTGGCTGCAGCCTCTGCCGGGGCTGCCAGAGGAAACCTGCCTGAACTCGTTGTGCCACCAGACGCCGCGGGCGGGCCAGGGCGGGGGGGGACACACCATCGCGTAGGGTAGGAAATGCTTTGTTGTTGTCTAATGTCTGACTGGAGAGTTACGAAGGAGGACGTGGTTTAGGTAAACGTCTCTAGTGCCATTAAAATATTTATGCAGTGGAGTTAACAGAGCGCATATAGAAACCACGTTAGTCCTTGCAGTGTTTTCATGTTGTTTAAATTATGTGAACACATAAGGTATGAAAAGGGACAGACATCTGATTGCTTGTATTGCTTTCGGAAGTTACACTCTGATGCATAAAACAATAATACTGCATAAATGAGTTTGTAGCCTTTATTTTCTTCAGTGCATCTGTGTCCAGAACTCAAACCACTTTCAGGAACCACACGGTTTCTATAGTAAATGTGGATGCATATTGACTGAATAGTGGGGTTTGTTATCTTGTCAAGAAATGCAGAATATATTTCTTGCTTCCTCATTTTGACAAAAGGGATAGTATAATGTTCTAAAATAACGTTATCACCTTTTCCTTTTTTCTAGGGGCACTATGAATGAAGAGCAGTTTGTTAACATTGACTTGAATGATGATAATGTTTGCAGCGTGTGTAAACTGGGAACAGAAAAAGAAACACTCTCGTTTTGCCACGTCTGTTTTGAGTTAAATATTGAAGGTAAGAAATCAGTACAACTTAGCTCAATAGTGTACTTCATTCTAAATGTCCCAGAAAGAGAAAAAGAAGGTTCTAACACAAAATTTAAAAAAGGAAAGTGACTTGGTGGCTTGAAGCCAGAGAGAAACAAACTCTTGTCTGTATCCCTTAGTGCATAAATAGTTATCAGCAAATTTGTAGATGTAATGCATAATTTTAACACTATTTCTAAGTAACTGATAATTTTAAGGATATATTTCCTCAAGGCTTTCAAACCTGAATATTTAACATACTTTTTTCCATTCTAAATAACTTCTTCCTGAGTAGATAACTTCCATTATTACCCTTTGTCTTTCATGTTTCAGTTAGATTTCTTTATGTACTATAAAAATCAGCTTGGCTGGGCTTTTGGATAAATAAAAATTTACAAAAAAGTAGACAATCATCTTTTCCGAATAATGTTGTATACTTGCAGTGATAAATAGTATCTAATAACAGGAAATGCTTTTTAAAATACCAAGAGAAATTGTGTAATGGATGTTTTTCTATTTATTTTGGGAAAGTGTATTTGTAGAGTGGTAGTGCCTGAAGTTCCCAGTCAGAGATAGGTGGCCGCCTACGCGGTCTTTTCTTCTATGATTTTCTTTGATTCCTGCCCATGAGCTCAGCAGCAGTGATTGGGCTGAATTAAGTCTTTCTACCACTTCCTGTCTTTTTGTGGCTTCGTGGCTTTGTTCATCTTTAAACCTTTTTGTTCTCTGTCATTCACTGTGTCTATCCAACAAATCTTTGGTCTTCATCTATTTCTAGTTCCTTGTCCTCTGGTATGTATCACCATGAATGTTATCCTTTCTGAGCTCATTGCTGACAGGTGTCCAAACCATTGCAATAGTATTTCTTCAATCTTACGTGTTTGACACTGTACAGAAACGTACTTCAGAAGGCACTCTGTGCCCCTAAGAGTTTACAAATGAACTAACATAATTACATAATTATCAGGTTAAAACATCAGTTTTCATAGGAATAATCTAAACAACCATATTGAGGGCAGGGACAATGCCTGCAGCTTCAAGGGTCCACGTATGTGGATGTTTTTGTGGGACTGAACAGCCTTGTTTTAAAGTGTCAAGTTTTACTTTATTGTACTCTTCTGTGTATGAATTAAATTGCACCACAAAAGGGAGTGCTGCAAATTAGAACTCTTCCATTTTGATACACCATAAATGCTTTGTAGTATCACATTGCTGACAGACTTGGACAACAAAAGTAATCCAGTCTAATTATATAATGGATAGATCTACCCATCCCAGAAGTACTTGTTTAGTAGGGGTGATCCCAGGCCATGCCTGCATTGGAATGCTTTACTAGTATAAGAATACCATTATACGATGCTGGCAAAGAGCTCCTGGTCTGGATGCATCTGTACTGGCAAAGGTGCGCTTAGTACTGGTATAATAAAACAACCCCCAAAGAGTGAATCACGCTGTGCCTGTAAAAGTGCAGATTTTCCAGTAAAGCTGCTTCTGCAGTGTGGGCTTTTGCTGGCACAGCGATGTTGGTCAGGGATTACAGCATGCCATGCTGATGACCAATATAGCTATGCTGGCAGAAGTCTAGTATAGATCTGGCCTGCATTAGCCATGGGTGACTGAAAGGGAACAAGTTCATTGGTATGCAATGTATGACGTTAGTGTGCCTTTCTTGCTGTTCTAAGTAGTAGCATCTCGTCCTTCATCTTTTGTTCTGATATAGGAAAGAACTAATTGATTGCATTTAACATGAAGGAGGGGTGGAGGGTCACAAACTTCATCGCTTGTGTAGGCCAAAAATCCCAGTGTGCCATGTGGGATAAGTAATGAGAAACGCTGAGGTTGTTTTGCTTCTGAGATAAATTAATTACGCTGGATCTGCGTGTGAAGACCTGGCTCTGGGTTTGTTTTCATTAGTTAATTAACTGTAATTAGGATAATGAGCTAGACAGGTGTGTCGGATGTTAATTATCCCAACTAGTTACAGTTGTTTCTGTTATCTTAATTAACCAATTGGTCATTACCTGATTGCTGAATGAAACTATGTATAAATGCATGCTGGGATAGAATAAACGGAAGCTCTGCTTACGATCGCATTTTGGCTGTCAGACTCCGTTCCTGCTCTGCGGTCCAACAAATGGTGACCCCGATGTGATTATTGAAGATAGTGTTGGTGGCCTGAGTTGATAAAAAGAAAAAGAGGGACGCGCCTGAAGTTTCAGCGTCGGGCGTCCGAGAGAGAGAAAAAAAAAAAAAAAAAAAAAAAAAAAGCCGCAGGACGTCCGAAAAAGAGAAGCGCGCCTGAGTGTCAAGCGGCGACTGCAGGGCGTCCAAAGAAGAAGGACGCATCTGAACAGAGTTGTACGGCTGGGAACCATAGAGCGTCCAAACGGAGAGAAGCACCTGAAGCCCAGTGCCGAGCGGTAAGCTGCAGGGCGTTTAAAAAAAAAAAAAAAAAAAAAAGGGGCACACCTGAACCTAGAGGTGAGCAGTAAATATGGGAGCCGCTGCGTCTGCAGAGGAGAAAATGGTGCATGAAATTCTGACACGCATCGCGGAGCGACGGGGAGAAAAGTTCCCCTCTGATGCATTATCCCGCTTACTACAGTGGGGACGTTCAAGGGGACTTTCTGTTTCACCCAATACAATATTTGATAAAACTGTGTGGGAGCAGATGGGCTGTGAACTTTGGAAATCAGTGGCTCAGGGTGACAAGGAAGCCTTCTCCCTGAGTCCAATATGGAAGAAGACAACAGAGATAGTGGAAGCCTTTGCAGCCGAGGCAGGAGTACAGGCGGCTCTCTCTGACCTTTGTCACCCAACGCCCGGAATACCCTCCGTTTTGCCGGTTGGAGCCAGGGATTTTTTTGGTGGTGAGGACACAGTGATACCCTTGGCTTCCGACCCCTTCCCTATGGATGATGTTGCCTCTGCTACGATGCCATTACCCTCCAACGTAGCTATTGGCCCTGATATAACTGATCCTGCTTCGGTCCCGCTACCGCCCGATACACCCGAGCCTATGGAGACAACTTTGCCATATGCACCCCTTTCAAAGCCGTGCCGTATCCACGGGACCTGGGGGTGTCATGAATGCGGGGAAGCAGAGGAGGCTCGGGTGGAACATGTGCCATCACAGTCATGTCCTGATTTTACTCAGTTTACCCGGTCTGATGCTCTTTATGAGGAACTGCAGCGCCAGGGTCGACAACTGCAGGCCATTTTTAACAAATTGGATCAAAAACAAGGTTTTCCAGCTGGATCATCACGGTCACGTCTTCACGAGTGTTTTCGTCCGACTTGCCCTTCTGCCCCACCTGACCCCGGGGACCCTCCGGACCCAGTACAGCGTTGGCACGGGGTCATAAAGGAAGCCATCCTTGAAGGGCTGACACCTGAGGCCTTTCCAGTAATTATGCCAGACCCTCAACATCCTAATCACCGACAATGGGCCCCTTTGGATTGGAAATTGATCCGTGAGGCACAGAAATCAATTATGGCTTATGGACTAGATAATCTATATGTACAGTCTCTTATCGAACAGGTATTTACGGGCCAGGCGATGTGTCCGTATGATGCAATTAAACTAGCTGATCTGCTTCTTACACCTACGCAAAAACTGTTGTGGAAAGATGATTGGGCCAAGAGAATCGACTTGGCCCTTGTCCACAATCTGGATCTGCCGGACGGTGATCCCCGGCACGTGGCCACTACTGAGATGCTTTTGGGAGCCGGCCGTTTTGCTGACCCGCATTTGCAAGCCCGTCTTGAACCCCGGATCCTGCAGCAATCACAAGAACTAGCTTTGGCTGCTTTTAAGGCAGTGCCCCAGATGGGGAAGCCGAACCCTCCCTATGCTAAAATCACACAAGGCCTATCAGAACCATATTCCACCTTTTTGGATCGCCTCCGAGAGGCTATTGATAGATCACCTAACCTGACGCCAGAAGCCAGGACTGCAGTTGGACTTGATCTTGCCACCCAGAATGCAAATTCCACTTGCCGCCGTATCTTAGCCACCTTGCCCAAGACTGCGTCCCTGATGGAAATGATTGAAGCATGTAATAAGGCCACTATGTTTGAGGAGACGGATAAGGCAGCAATTCATGCTGAGGCACAGGCCTCTGCACTAGCCGTGGCGTTACGACCTCTGCTCGGGCGACGATGGGGGGCTAAAAGATCGACCCGGCCGGCCGGCCCTTGTTTTAGTTGTGGAAAACCCGGGCACCTCTGGCGGGACTGCCCAATGCAAAATGGGCAGCGAACCTCTGATATGTCATCTAGAGCTGCAACAGGCGCTTGTACACGACGTAATAGGTTTGGGCAGCGAACCTCTGATATGTCTCCTAACTCTGCAACTGGTGCTTGTGCACGATGTAATAAGTTTGGACATCATGCCAATGATTGCTGGGCGCGTTACAAGAAAGATGGAACACCGCTGCCGGGAAACGGATCACGGAGCGCCCCTCGGAGGAGCGCGACGATACAAGTACCTTCACCTACCAACCCGGCTGCCTGGAACACCTCACCGGAGCAACCCGTGGCAGTGCCGGAGTGGACCTGGCCACAGCATCAGATGTAGTTCTAGAGACTGATAAAGTTCACGTTCTTCCTTCTAACACTGATGGCCCATTAGGATTCGGACTAAGTGCTCTTTTGATTGGCCGTTCGTCAACATCAAAACAGGGTATTTTTGTTTTACCTGGCCTTATTGACGCCGATTATACCGGGAACATTGGGATAATGGTACGCGCCCTCTGCCTCCCTGTAACTATAATTGCTGGCACACGCATTGCTCAACTAATACCCTTCAAGGGATGTGTACCCCGATCGACCCCGATTGATCGTGGGTCCCGAGGATTTGGATCCACTAGCCCTCCCCAAATTGCTTTTGCTATGGACATTACTTCGCGCAAGCCCACCCGTACTGTTCGGCTTCAAGGGTCCGATGGGCGGCAGATTATTCATGAAGCCTTGCTGGATACAGGGGCCGATGTGACTATAGTCCCCGCTCGGTTTTGGCCGGAATCTTGGCCCTTGCAGGATGCCGCCACACCGGTGACCGGCATTGGTGGGACTCAATTGACTCGCATTAGTGTGAATTTTATTACCATTTCTGATGTGGAAGATCCGGCCACAAGCGCAAAAGTTCGCCCCTATGTAATGCCGGCTCCGATATGGCTTTTAGGTCGGGACTGTTTAAGTCAGTGGGGCGTTGTGTTGCAAAATTCACCTTTTGCTTAGCGGCCACTGAGGGGCGACCGATCCTACAGCTGGAATGGACAACCACCACGCCGGTCTGGGTCGCTCAGTGGCCGCTGCCCAAAGATAAGCTCGCCCGGGTGCATGAACTTGTGCAGGAACAATTGGCTATGGGCCACCTTGAACCTTCTGTTAGCCCTTGGAATACCCCTATTTTTACCATTCCCAAAAAGTCTGGGCATTGGCGTTTGTTACAAGATCTACGCGCTGTCAATGCTGTAATGAAGGATATGGGCGCCCTCCAGCCTGGGCTGCCCACACCTACTATGCTTCCGCACGGATGGCCTCTGCTTGTTGTTGATCTAAAGGACTGCTTTTTTACCATTGCCTTGCATCCCGCGGACCGCGAGAAATTTGCCTTTTCTGTGCCTTCTATAAATAAGGCTGCACCTGCCCGGCGGTATCAATGGACTGTTCTGCCACAAGGTATGAAAAATTCTCCTACCATTTGTCAATCTTATGTTGCTTGGGCTATAGCACCCCTGCGATTGGCGCACCCTGATTGGATTATTTATCATTATATGGATGATCTTTTGTTTACTGGCGCCCATTTTGCTGTGGATGCGGCGATTGCTGAAATTGACTCAGTTTTGCGAAAGGCTGGGCTGGTGATTGCTCCAGAAAAACTTCAGCGGCAAGCCCCATATCGGTATCTTGGTATGGAAATTACGGATTCGATTGTACGCCCACAGAATTTAACCTTTCGGATGGACATTCATAATTTACATGACGTTCAGCGCTTGGTGGGCGATTTGCAGTGGGTTCGCGGTCTTTGTGGTATAACTAATGAGGATCTTGCGCCCTTGGTTCAACTGCTTCAAGGCGGACGTGCTCCGGATGAACCTCGCTCTCTGCAGAGTCAGCACCAGGTTACCTTACAAAATATTGCAGATAAACTTGCAACACGTTATTCGGGGCGTATTTATCCGGACTTGCCCATTTTTTTGGCAATTTTTTCTAAAGATGCCTCTTTGGAAGCTTTACTTTTTCAATGGCATGAGGCCCTTTCCGATCCACTGGTGGGCATTGAATGGCTTTTTCCACCTTCGCACTATACCACGACTGTGACTACGTGGCTTGATGCGATTGCTCATCTCATTTACATGGCCCGATGCCGTTTGCTGGCCATTGCAGGTATTGACCCTCATACCATTTATTTGCCCTTTGATGATGTTACTGTGACTCAGTTGCTTGCTACTCACCTTTCTTTTGTACTTGCCACCATGGATTACGCCGGTTACTTCAGTAGCCATTTTCCCTCGCACCGAATTTTTGCTACCACGCTTCCTCTGGAAAAAGCCCTAATGTTGCAGTCTAGTCCAGTTGCTGGTCTCACCGTTTTCACCGATGCCAGCGGCAGTGCCCAGCGTGCAGGACTTCTTTGGTTTATTGACGGCCATTGGCATCACGAGTTTGTTCTTGCTGAAGGCTCCCTGCAGGTTCTAGAGCTTCGTGCTATTGTTCGCACCTTTGAAAAATGGCCCGATACCCCTTTGAATATTGTCAGTAACTCTCTGTATGCTGTAGGTGTGCTTCAACGTTTAGAACGCTCCCTGTTGGGCCGTGTTACGAATTCTGTTTTATGGACTGCTCTTCTTCAGTTATGGCATCTTTTAAATGCTCGACGGTGCCCTTATTTTGTTATGCATATTAGGAGCCACTCTGGATTACAAGATGGTCTTGCCGAGGGCAATGCACTGATTGATCAGTTAGTTGGCGTTGCCCATGTTCCGAATTCATTTGCCCAGGCACGGGTTTCCCATGAATTTTTTCATCAGTCTGCCCGTGCTTTAGCACGTCAGTTTGCGATTTCTATTACTGACGCTCGTGCTATCGTGGCCTCCTGCCCTGATTGTCAACAGCATGTGTTGCCCCTTGTATCTGGTGTTAATCCCCGTGGCCTATTGTCACTTCAAGTTTGGCAGTCTGATGTTACCACGTCTGCTGAGTTTGGCACCTTGCGCAATATTCATGTTACCATTGATACCTTTTCTGGCTTTACTTGGGCGACAGCTATGGCCTCTACTAGCTCTCGTGATGTGATTAAGCATTGGCAAGCATGCTTTGCCGTGATGGGGGTTCCTGCCCTCATTAAGACTGATAATGGCGGGGGTTATGTTTCTCATCGCACTGCCCAGTTTCTTTCCCACTGGGGTGTGCAGCATTCTACGGGTGTACCTGGCAATTCTACTGGGCAAGCTATTATTGAGCGTGCTCATGCCTCTTTGAAGGCGCTCCTCTTAAGACAAAAAGGGGGGATTCGCAGTGAGCGGGCAGACGCTTTGGACAAGACGCCTGCCGCTCGCTTACTGAAAACTCTTTATGTACTTAACTGGTTACATGTTGGTAAAAACAACCAGGTGCCCCCTGCAATTAAACATATCAGCGGGATGACTGGGGAAGAACAGGGTACGGCCCCCCAACCCTTGGTCAAGTGGTTCGATTATCAGCAGCAAATATGGAAAGGACCAGTTGACTTGCTAACATGGGGCAGGGGTTATGCGTGTGTTGCCACTGATGCAGGTCCTAGGTGGATACCAGCGAAGTGGGTCCGGCCTTGGCTGCGTCCTCCGGAGTGATGGCAGGCAGATGCGGAGGAGCCTCACGAGACGCGCTCAGACGTCGCGGACCCAGAGCCCCCGGAGGAGAGCTGTTTGTTAGCTCTGCCAGGACTTTTTCAGTCTGATCCTCCGTAAATGAGTTACTCGCTTGAAATGATTTTTGTGTCTGAAAGAAAATTTGTGTGGCTATATAGGTATTTAGTGTACCATGATGTTTTGTGTTCTCTGTTATGTTTTGTGTTGTCTGTTTTCTGGCCAGAATCGTTGTTGTGTTGTCATGTGGTTTGATGTGTCTTTCTTAAAGACCCCCCACCCTCAGTGTCAGCTTGATCACCTGACAGCTGAGGGATATTTCAAAAAAAAAAAAAAAAAAAAAAAGGGGGGGGGGTGTTGCAGAATTTTCCTCATCTTCTGTTTATTGTGTTTTTGTTCGTTTGATGTTTTTTGGAATTATGTTCAAGGATTGTATGGTCATACAGGTTGATTTTATTAATCCTTAATTTTTTGTTTGTGATAGGTTATAGCGTTATGTTATTATGAGTTGGGAATGTTTTCTCTCTCTTTCCCCTTTTTTTGATTTTGAATATAGGGGGGAGGTGTGGGATAAGTAATGAGAAACGCTGAGGTTGTTTTGCTTCTGAGATAAATTAATTACGCTGGATCTGCGTGTGAAGACCTGGCTCTGGGTTTGTTTTCATTAGTTAATTAACTGTAATTAGGATAATGAGCTAGACAGGTGTGTCGGATGTTAATTATCCCAACTAGTTACAGTTGTTTCTGTTATCTTAATTAACCAATTGGTCATTACCTGATTGCTGAATGAAACTATGTATAAATGCATGCTGGGATAGAATAAACGGAAGCTCTGCTTACGATCGCATTTTGGCTGTCAGACTCCGTTCCTGCTCTGCGGTCCAACAGTGCCATATTCCTGGTCTCTCTTTCAGGGATTCCCTGCATCTCTCCAAACTCCTCCCCGCACCAGAGGTTCTCTGTATTCCCCATTTGCACTACGATGGCTGGTGTTTTGCTTCCCATTTCCTCCTCCCTAGATAGCAAGGGCTGTATATAATAAACGTTCATTTTCCCACTTCCCCCATGCGAGGGCACTTTCTGCTGCCCCATACCTGGGTCCCTGTTCTCCACTCAAATGAAGGACTGTGTGCACACGCCTCCATACGCACCCATTCCCCTCCCTCCTCCTCTTCATTTCTGTCTGGGTGATAAGTCATTCATGGTATCAATGTTAAACTATTGGGACGCTGAGCAGAGATGAGATAAGGTATTGTTATGTTGGAAGACGTTGATGGATGCTATCAACCAGGGTTTTTTAATCTATAGACTAGGGATTGGCAACCTTTGGCACACGGCATGCCAGGGTAAGCCCCCTGGTGGGCCGGGCCGGTTTGCTTACCTGCTGTGTGCGCAGGTAAACAAACCGGCCCAGCCCACCAGGGGGCTTACCCTGGCGAGCCGCAGGCCGACGGTTGCCGATCCCTGCTATAGACAATTGTAGAGGTGATTTGGAGATTTGCTTACAAGCTGGCAGCAGCTTCATGTGTTTCCCATTGGTCTTGCAGTTTATCCTAAATCAGTCTGGTTCCAGTCTGCATAGAACATTCCCTGAAATATTGGAATTAGTCAGATGCTGCATTCAAAGGTTACCACATTACAAAGAAATGCCATTGAGTTTTTGACCGAGCTTGTAAAGGCCTTAGAGGGTTTTTTGGGAGGGTCAGGGAGCACTGTTGAATTTGAGATCAAGGTCTCCAATACCTTTGCTGTTCCTCAAGCTTTATTAAATGCCAGAAGAGTGAAACTGGTGTGACTCCTTGCTGTCTATAATTATACACCTCTACCTCGATATAACGCTGTCCTTGGGAGCCAAAAAATCTTACCGCGTTATAGGTGAAACCATGTTATATTGAACTTGCTTTGATCCACTGGAATGTGCAGCCCCCCCTCCCCCGAGCACTGCTTTACTGCGTTATATCCAAATTCGTGTTATATCAAGGTAGCGCTGTATATAAAAATATGCTCTGTTTCCAGTTCTAACCGCAGTTTTAATGCGGACATAATACTAAAGAATGGTAGTTGTACTCCTATCTCCTAGAAGCCAGAAAATATATTGGTCAGTTTGTGTCGCTTTCATGTGCTTACTCTCAACTCATTTTGGTAAAAATTAAAATAAAACAGTCTTTAATGTTGTCACTCATTCAATAAAAAAGGTAGTACACATCTTAATCTAGCAAGCACTTGGTGCAGTACTACTGAAGTATTAAACACATCTGCCTTCCCTTTTTATGTAGAAAGGGCTTCTTACTGTAGCTTCATCTTTTGGTGATGAAACTGGACAGTTGCTTTGAATTAAAGGATATTGTCAGTGTACTTCAAAACTTGTGAATTTGGGAAGTACTATGCATATTTACAGAGGGGAAACTCAACTGAGGCACAAAATAAAACAAGTGATTTTTCTGAAGCCTCACTGAAAGTCTGTGGCTGAGCCAGAAAATGAATCCTGGTATCCTGAGTCCCAGCGCAGTGCCCTGATCACTAGATCTTTTTTACCTTGAAGTGATATTAAGTTACTTTCACTACCACTTCTTAGACCATTGACTTTCAGAAGAGTTTGACATTTGGAATGTAGACGAGTAGTAGTGGTCTTCAGTTGTTCAAGACTTGGAAGGGGAACACATTGGGTAATCCACAAACTTTTATAACACAAAATGCATCAGGAATTTTCTTACTAGTTTTACATTTGTATCATTCTGTCATCAGTCACTTCTTGCACAAGAAATCAGCAATCATTTGTAGTTGCTAATTTTCTTGCACTGAATAGTTATATATTATGAGATGCAGAATGTCAGAAATGTCAAGACTTTAAAATTTAGTTGCTGCTTTTTATTTGAACTGGATGGCATCAGGCACTCAGACATAAACTTGCAAAGACTTAGTTTATTGGGTGTTTTTTCTATTTGTGAGTGCTAGCTATTCAGCATGGAAAGTAAGCAAGCACTTTTACAGTTCTTCAGAAACGAAAGTGATAGCTAGGAAAGAGATATTTGTTCTAACTATTGTATATAATGTTTGGTTTAACTTAATATCTGAATTTATATTTAGATAAGCAGTTTACGTATAAACAAACTGTTCCCTCTCAATAAAATAAAGAAGCCACTTGTATTTTAAAACAAACTTTCAATACATGTAACTGTGCTTAGTACCTTTCCAAGGTAATAAGCATTTCCAGTGTCCACAGTAGCCCGTGTCAGCTTCCCCTCAACACTTTCTGGAAATGAGTTTTCATTTCCCTCATATTTCACAAAGGACCCAAGCTTTCTCTCTTGACTTGGTCTACTTTAAGGTCAGAGTTCTGTCTTCCCTGGGGAGTATTTGACAGTATTTTTTCCTAAAACTGCCTGTACCAATTTCACACATCTTAAGCAAAACTAAACTTATTTGGCATGAGATTTAAAACAATAAGAAAACCAGAAAAAGATTGTAGAACATCAAATGTATGTAGATTAAATATTGCAGAAAGTACATATAGCTAGGGCTGACTTTTTAATAAACCATAAACCAGTTGGTTAGTATGGATGGAACATTATACCCATGCAGAGCCCCTAAAACTGAAATGAGATTCCAAACAACCGTAGAAGTTCATTTGTATGGATAACAACTGCATCCTTGGGCCTTAGTTAAGTAGAATTAAAAATGTAGTTTGTTTTCATCTAGCTGGTAGGTTGGGAACTTTCCAGTTTGTCACTAGGTTGTTTCCTGGATTGGTGTTAGGGTTTCGGTACGTTTCTACTTCTGCTTTTCTGAGGCTGTTTTTAGGAGTTAAATGTTTATTAGCATGTTTGGACATTAGCTCAGATGGCAGTACATAATCACAAGGATATCTGTACTCAAATTTTAAATGTGTCATTCACAACCTTTTGTGAGTGAGCAGACGAGTTACTCTACCCCCCTCCCCAGTCACTGTTCTTGTTCATATTAAATGGCATTTTTGCTCATTTAAAAGAATTCCTTTGAACCACTAGGGATTTTAGCCTTTGAGTGAAATATAAATGCATGCTTTGTCTAAACTGTTGGTCAATATTTGTATTGAGTTAATACCACAAGCACTAAATCAGGCTCAGACCATTGACTAGGTCCTGTATAAATGCATATGAAGGCAAGGAGAGTTTTGCTATTGACTTCAGTGGAACCAGGATTTCATCCATGGTCACTCTCATGAAAAGCTTGCAGTCTAAATCAGTAGGGATCCACTTAGGTTTTGGGGTCTACCTGCTTTGAGCTCTTGGCAGGGTTGGGCCAAAATACAGAAGATACAGGAATAGACACATAACATATGCAAAATATTACATTTGCAGCTTTGATTCTCCCTGTTTCTTGATACCTACCTATATAATTTATTTGAAGGGAGGAGGGTTATAAACCATAATTATTTAAAGAAAAACTTGGACTAAGTCACAGTTTAAAATTTTTCTATACTTGTGCTAAAGTATTGGTAAACTTCAAACATTATTTCCATTTGAATATAATCTTACATCATTTGTTCACCTGTCTTACACTTTGCTCAGTTTGTGTAGTCAGATTCACTTTCTAGTTCTTATGTGTTAATGTGCACTGTAAGGGAATCTTTGTATCCAAAACTCTTCTTTGGGGGAAAGAGTGTATTTAGCTATATATAAACCATTTTTATTTTTTTTTAAATGGTTTTTTGCCAATTCTGAATTTTGTCTAAAGTAACTGATAGTGTCCCATAACACTTACTTCAAAATAGACATCTGATAACATTTAAAACCATGTAACTTGTTAGTTATGCTGAACAATGTCTGTGAAAACTATAAAAGGTCAATTCTGTTCATGTAGATCCTCACTGGGTGTTGAATGTCAACTCCTCTATGGCTTTAAAAAGAAGAAAAACCAACAGCTCAACCACACACAATTTAGTTGCTTTTTTCACAACTACAGGAAACAGAAGATTTATGGATTGTACTAAGCTCAAAATGGATTTCCTGTTTCTAATTTCTAAGGGTTAGATTACTTAAGTAACATCATGTGATTTCCTGGCTATCTCAGTTCTACAGACTTTCTCTCCCCTCCCCCCACCCTTCGCCCCCACTTTATAACTCTGTGTTGGTTGTGGGGTAGGGAGGGAAGACTAACTGAACTGTTTTCAGTATTACCCATTGGCTAGCCTGGATCTTTTAACTTTAGCAGAAACCCTGCATGATCTGAGTTGCTTCCCATCCATCCAGACACATCCTCTGTAAACTAGTTTGGAGACTACTTTACTACTGAGCTCTGCTTTGCCTCTCTGATGGATGCTCGTGGGAACCTTCTAATATCAGAAGCGTAAGACATGTGCCTGTGCTTATTAAGAGATCAGATTTGGCAGTAAAGGTCTCTTCCAGCATTTTTCTTCCAGAAGTTGGATGTCTTTTTTTTTTCTTTTCTTTTTTTTAAGACAAGCAATACAAAAATAGCTCAAGGTATGGTGTTCTGGTGTAATTCAAAAAAGCTTTTACTTCTTGCAAGCAAGGTAGTCCATTGTATGCTCCTATCACTTGATATGTTTTGGTGGAAGGGAAAATAACTGTTCAAGATGTACTAACTTAAAATCTCGTTAATGCAGAATTATTGAATACATTTGACAAGTCTATTATTGAACATTAAAAATGTCTTAAATAAAAGCTATACCATATTACATGATAAAATCTGACAGCGTCAGATTGAAATTTGTTACTTAACCACAGGACGTGTGCAGTGAAAGTTTCCTTATCCACTCTTGCCAGTTTTTTTTTCTCCTCCTACAGAAGACTACATGTAGGGGTTTATCTAAAAGAATTTTATGCACTTTACTTATAACTTCACCACCAGCCCAGGAAAACTAGATATTGAGTAATGGCTGGCTTTTGGCCTCAACACATTAGTTCTTGTGTAAGCTACATGGGAATAGTTACTTTGATGTAGTTAAACCAATTTAACATACATTTCCAGTGTTATGTTTACACAGCACGGTGCTATATTCATTTAACTTCATATAAGTTGGTATCCTGTGGATGTCATAGCTAGGGCTAGATCTCCCAGGGAAGGCAGAAGCAGACCAGCTGTTAAGTGACTGAAGCATCTTGACAATTGTGGACAAGAAGGAGTGTCTAAAGCCACCTAATAGGCCAGGTAGGAAGGATTGGGTGCTCCAGGGTACTGGATTAATGGGATGGTAACACAGGTGTCGCAGCACTGTCCCAGTGTATCCAGAAGACCATGGAATGCAGTTTGCCTCCTTCCTACACTTTTGTGGATAAGTAACCCCACCCCCAAATCCTGAATTAATGGAAGTTGGGGATAGGACACAGGCACCAGCACTATACCCAGATAGCAGAGTCTTATACTTCCTCCCCCGGCTCTTTAGATCTTAGGCCTGGTCTACACACTAAACTGCATCAGTTTAATACTCTTGGGGGCATTCTGCACCAAAAAATTAAAAATTCTGTGCACAATATTTTAAACTTCTGCGAGTTTTATTTGTCAATAAATAAATGCAGAGGCTCCAGCATGGCAGTGGGGAGCACAGGCTGCTGGCTGCATGATGGTGTGAGATCACCCTGCAGCCTGCCCACCACCCACCCCGGGACACAGACTGGGCCTGCCCCAGAAACACCCCCCCCCCCCGATCTGCCCCTCTGTGCCAGGTGTACCATGTGTGGGGCAGGCAGGCTCAGCCAGGCAGGATCCAAGTATGAAGGGGGGGATACAGGTGGAAGTGAGAAGGTTCTGTGTGGGACAATCAGTGCAGGCAGCTCAGTGGGGGGGGGGTGTCTAGGTAGGGGGTTCTGAATGCACAGAGGCTCATTTGGGGGGGGTGGCAGGGACAGTGGGACTCTGCAGGGGGTTGCAAGTGAAGAAGTTTGGGGCTCAGCAGAGGGGTCTGGGTGTGGGGGAGTCTGGATGTTGGGGGAATGGGGCTGGGTGGGGGGTCTGGGTGCAGCTAGTTGGGGGGGTCAGTGGCATGGGGGTCTGGCTGTGGGGGATGAGGGTGGTGCAGGGGAGGTGGGGATCATCAGTGTGGGGGTTTAAGTGCAGGGAACTCATGGGGGGCGTGGTCTGGGTGCAGGGGTTGGGGATCTGGAGGCAGGGTGGCTAGGTGCAGGGGGGCTCCAGATGCAGGGGTTGAGTTCGGTGGGGTGGGGTTTGGGTATGGAGGGCTAGGGTTGGTTTTGGGTGTATGGGGTAAGGCTTGGTGGGGGCGGGTGTCTGGGTATGGGAAGCCCAGGTGCATAGGGGTTGGGCAGATGAGGGAGTAGCTCCACACACAGCGACCCCCTTTTCCCACAGCTGAAGAGCGATGGCGCAGGAAGCAGGGGAGGAACCTGAAACGATATACCTGCACTGCTAAGGAGTGGTGCGTGACTGCTCTTGCAGCTTCCCTTTGCTTCCCTGTCAGAAAGTCATTTTTCTGCGGGGGGACATGAATTCTTCACTCAGGCAGTGGTGCAGAATTCCCCCAGGAGTATTAAAGTTTAATTAACAAGATGCTTTCAAACAGACTCTGTTAACACTTGAAGTGTGTGGACATCTTTAAATTGATTTGTAACTGAATTATCACTTTTAATTTACTCCTGTAAATTTAATTTTTCAGTGGAGGTGAGTGCCAAACTTACTAACCTTATGGTAAACATTTTAATTAAGAAACATTGCAATACAGACCTTCATTAACTGGATTAGTGAGCTTTATAGCATTCATGTATCTGAAAAGTGCATTTTATGACTAAAAAGTTCCTTCCTTTCCAGCTACTGATGAAATAAATTGATGTTCACAGTTGTAAAAGCAATTAGAACTGAGAAGTCCTCTTAGACGCTTGCTGGGATCTGAAGGTAATGGCAGTAGCTTATTCTGTTACATTAATTTAAATTGATAGGGTGGAAAGACCAAAGTGTCTTAACAGCTACCTAATGAAGTAAAATGCAACAGAAGTTAAGCAAAGCAGGCTGCTGATCACTGAAACTTGGTCATGTAGGCATGTGAAATAGTCTTGGTGTTCAAAAGCACCCTGTTGTGTGTTAAGCATTTGCACCTGTTGAGTGGATTTGATCTTACATCCTTTGAATTTGGGATGACCCCCACTAGGTGAAGTGATCAAAACACCTGCAAACATGGCTGAGAGCTCTTTTTGTTTAAGCAGCAAAGAGTCCTGTGGCACCTTATAGACTAACAGACGTTTTGGAGCATGAGCTTTCGTGGGTGAATATCCACTTTGTCGGATGCAAGTATTCACCCATGAAAGCTCATGCTCCAAAACGTCTGTTAGTCTATAAGGTGCCACAGGACTCTTTGCTGCTTTTACAGATCCAGACTAACACGGCTACCCCTCTGATAGTTTTTGTTTAGATTATCACCAAGTTTAATCATCACAGGGGCTTGTGATCTGTTACTGCCTAGGTTTTAAGTTGTCAGCCATTTTTGGCTGTTTTTAAATGTACAACTTAATGAATTATACCTGTGATAGCATGGGGTTTGGCTACTAGTATTCTCTGTGTTAATTGCTACAGCATTCCTTCCTTCCCAGAAAACCGGAGAAAGGGCAAATAGGCAAGTGTATACATATACCCGTAAAAGCAACTACTGATGGATACCTGGCCACTAAAGACTAGACTAGCCAAGTCATGCTGGGGGCACAAGTGCAGCAGGCTAGCATGTAAGAATTTTGAGGCACAAGGACCAGTATTTTAAACAGTAAAATAAAGAAACCTTGGGACAAGGTTAGCCAGGGAAGCTCTGGTTAAAAAGTTGGCTAGTGAATATTGCATCATTGCAAGATAAACTTATGCTGTAATTTACCATAACCTTGATGAGCCTTGCTTTGCTTGCTTATTTGTCCCTTTCCATAGAGTGGAGGAAGAACTAATTTAATTGCTACCTGGACCGAATACCTGTTTTCTTGATAAAACTGACTAATCTGCTTGGTCCATGACATTCTTCAGTTTGCAAAAAGTTTTTGATGAAATACCAGTAAAAGGAAAAAATAAATCTTGAGGATCTGTGGAGTGTGTGTTTCCAAGAGTGGCATTCCAGTTGCTGTATAAAGCAGATGGCCAGTGTTTTGGACTACAATATCTATTGCAAGGAAATTACTTTTTTCTGTAGGCCTGATTCTGGATGAGTGTCTGTTGTTAGCCGGCAATTGTAAGTTCCGAGTTTTCAGTCGAAAATGCCAAAGAACATCAGTTCTAGACCTTAGACAGAGATGCTGTGAAGGAAAGCACAACTTATCACTTAACTGATTTAAAAGATAGTTAGAAACTGTTGCACCAAAATCATATAGTAAGATTGGGAGTATGGATGTGTGAAATCTTGGAATGCAAAGCATTTATGTAGCTTAAAGGTGACCTCAAATGATTTGTGCATCTTTTTTTCCTTTGCTGCTTTGTTGTATAAAGACTACTTCAAATTCCAAATTTAAAAAAAATGTTTTTAAATGACATAAGAAATTTAAATTTTGGCTGTCTTTGTCTTTTTCATAGACAACGTGCTTGCAAAAAACAAACATTTCTGTAATTTATTACAGAAATAAACGATCATATGGTTTAAAATTATGTGGTTGCACAACTGGCATAGTGCAGGACACATTCTGAATTCTTCTCTTTAATTTCTGTTTATATAACAATTGTCTGAAGCTCACAACTTCTAATATCATACTCTGACACAGAATAGATACGTTTGGTCAGTGTGATAGTTATTTTAAGTCCAGAGCAAGAAAATCAATAATGCATAAAATTGTATTTGTTGGAATAATAAAGTTATCAGCCTAGAAGGTTGTTGCAATAGCCTGGCTGAATTGACTATATAAAATGATGGGACTAGGGTTGTTCTCATGCTTGTGTGCACTCTCTGGCCTAATACTGAAGCTGTTCCAGAGGGTAAATACTTTGGCCGGGGTGGGCGGGGGGAAGCAAGCATGAGACTCTGTAGCCTAGTGGCTTGAACGCTCACTTGGAAAGCGGGAGACCCAGGAACCAGTTCCCCTGCTCCAGTGAATTTTTTAATGGTATATCTACAGTGGAACCGCTTCAG
>NW_025422920.1:0-2026 GCF_020497125.1 Mauremys mutica
ACAAATGCTTTTCGGCTGCGTTGCTGGCCTTAAGACTGATCTGCGTGTTTGAAAATTGATAACTATGAGAAATTCACTCCAGTTGAGACCTAGGTAAGGATCTCTCTTAGAATCCTCTTTCAGAAGCCAATAGAATCCTCTGCTGGACTATCCTTTCGTCAACATTGCAAAAAAGGAGACGTTCAGTGTAGATCACTGCTAGGGAGGACTTTCTCCTTGAAGCAGCCTACAAATGCTATTCGGCTATTATGGTGATCTGCGTGTGTGAAAATTGATAATTATGATAAATTCACTCCAGTTTATGCCTAGGCAAGGATCTCTCTTAGAATCCTGTTTCAGAAGCCAATAGCATCCCCTGCTGGACAATTGGTAGAGATTCCGCTCGCGAACATTGCTAAATATGTGCCTTTCATTGCAGGTCACTGATAGGCACGATTTTCTCCTTGAACTATCCGCCAAACAGTATTCGGATATACTATTAGCCATTTGTCAGAGCTCTTTTCGTGAAAATAGCTAAACATGACCAATTCGCGCCTTAGCTCAGAGAGCGACGACTGTCAAATGGAATCGTCCTCCAACTGTAATTCTGATGCTGTGCTGGCCATTTTGAAGAGATAGGTTGTGAAAACAACGAAACATGAGAAATTCATTGCGGATTATTGGTAGGCACGAATCCTAAAATTGCTATTCTGATGTACTCCTGGCAATTTGCAGAGCTACGGTTTGAAAGCAGCTAAACAAGAGATGTTATTCGGCTATTAGACTGATCTGCGTGTGTGAAAATTGATAATTATGAGAAATTCACTCCAGTGTATGCCTAGGCAAGGATCTCTCTTAAACTCCTGGTCACCGTACTAGCCGAATAGCTTTTGTAGGCTGCTTCAAGGAGATAGTCCTGCGTAGCAGTGATCTGCACTAAACGTTTCATTTTTTGCAATTGCAACGAAAGGAGGTATGCCAAAAAACCACCAGTGCTTTCGAAAAGCATTTGGAGGTTGGTTCTGGGGGAAATTCCTGTCTAGTACTGATGCGGGCTTAATAATTCATCATTAGCTATTTTCAAGTGCCTAGCTTTCATCTGGAATGAATATCTCATGTTGATCGATTGTCACGAACGGATCGCTGCCAGAAGCCCAGCAGTGGAAGCGAATAGCATTTGTAGCCTGGTTCCAGGAGAAATTACTGCCTACGAGAGATTTAGAAAGAATTGCTCATGTATAGCTGTGTTCACAAGGTATCTCGGTCAAATTGCTAGCTTTGTGTTCAAATAGCAATTTTAGGGTGGTAACAGCAATAATTCGTGCTTCCCAAAGACGTGGAATAAATTTTTTATGAGTAGCTTCTTTCAAACCGTAGCTCTGTCAAATCGCCAGCAGTGCATCAGAATAGCAATTTTAGGATCCTAGCAGGAGAAATTCGTGCCTACCAATAATCCGCAATGAATTTCTTATGTTTCGTTGTTTTCACAACCTATCTCTTCCACATGGCCAGCACAGCATCAGAATTACAGTTGGAGGACGATTCCATTTGACAGTCGTCGCTCGCTGAGCTAAGGCGCGAATTGGTCATGTTTAGCTATTTTCACGAAAAGAGCTCTGACAAATGGCTAATAGTACATCCGAATACTGTTTGGCGGATAGTTCAAGGAGAAATTCGTGCCTATCAGTGACCTGCATTTTTAGCAATGTTCACTAGAGGAATCTCTACCAAATGTCCAGCAGGGGACGCTATTGGCTTGTGACAGACGAATCTCAGAGAAATCTGTGCCTAGCAATGAACTGGAATGAAGGTCTCATATATACCAATTGTCACACGCGCAGATCAGTCTTTTGGCCAGCAATTCAGTCGAAGAGCATTTGTAGGCTGCTTCAAGGCGAAAGTCATGCCTAGCAGTGATCTGCACTGAACCTCTCCTTTTTTGCAATGTTGGCGAAAGGACTCTCCAGCAGAGGATTATATTGGCTTCTGAAAGAGGATTCTAAGAGAGCTCCTTACCTAGGCATCAACTGGAGTGAATTTCTTATGG
>NW_025422921.1:0-56912 GCF_020497125.1 Mauremys mutica
GCTTTCTGAAAGTCACAGTACACTGTATCCATTGGATACCCCTTGTCCACATGCTTGTTGACCCTCTCAAAGAGAATTCTAATAGATTGGTGAGGCATGATTTCCCTTTACAAAAACCATGTTAACTCTTCCCCAGCATATTGTGTTTATCTATGTGTCTGATAATTGTTCTTTACTATAGTTTCAACCAATTTGCCTGCTACTGAAGTTAGGCTTACTGTGCTGTAATTGCCAGGATCACCTCTGGAGCCTTGTTTAAAAATAGGCATTACATTAACTATCCTCCAGTCATCTGGTACAGAAGCTGATTTAAGCAATATCTGCCCATTAGTAACTAGATAGAGACCACCAACCTCATCTCACATGATGGTAAAAACTATTCACCCAGATTTGGATTTGATCCTGTGACAGAAGTAAAAAGCGACATCCTCTTATCATCAAGAGCCCAGCCAAGCTGATCATTTCACTAGTGAACATTCCAAGCACAGGGCCCAGTTTTCACAGAAACAAAGAGAAGAGATCAATGTGTAATTTCATGCTGACCACTCGCACTATCACTCACTATCACTATAGTGGAGAGAGAATGACACATTTAAAATAAGTGGCTTTTCTCTGAAAAGAGAGACAGTGAAACAATACAAAAAAGCCACCTTAACTCAACAGATCGTCCCCCCTGGGTGTATCGGAATACCAGCTGCTGACGCAGGTGACTACTATCCTGTGAGGTTTTTTTACTACTTTCTGCTTCTGCTGGGGGTGCAGAGCCAGCACAGCTGAGAATGCAAGATGGATTCCCTTCCTTCTGGAGCATCATCAACAGATGTGTATTAAATTTGAATCAGTTACATCCGTGCAAGGCCATTGATGGCAACAGAGCAAGGCAGGTGTCACTGTGAGCACAGTCCAAAGATAATGGGACTGCACATGTGTCACTGAGGGCCTAATGTAGCCTGGATAACCTCTCACAGGCGGGGACATCTGAGAAGCAAAGAGCCCAGCTTGACTCTCAGATCCCAGGCTGAGTTAGCTGGGCTGGTAGTTACATCCCCCATCTCTTTTTACATGTGCACTGAGCATTTTTGCTGAGAGTCTGTGAGACGCGCCAAACACAGAACCTCACACTGCTGTTCTTACAGAGCTTTCCTACACCGTACATGGTGATTTACGGAGCATGAAAAAGATCCTGCCCCAAAGAGTGTAGGGTCCATAGACTTGTGCACACGACAAAATGTTCGATGCCGAGACAGCTTGCTGGTCTGGTCCGTGTGGATGAGACCAAGCTGTGTTAGAAACCACGTGACAATTCAGTAAAGACCAGGGCTGTAGCATGATTCCATAACATGGGTCTGTCCACAGAGACAATCTCTCCCCTGCAACCCTTGGCTTGTCTCATCTATTTACATTACAAGCACTTCAGGGCAGCGACTCTCTGTTAGTTCATACAGCCCCTGGCGCAACAGAGCCCTGATCTCAGTTGGTGTGACTCGGTGCTACTATGATACAAATAACGCGGCCAAAACAGTTAATCTTGTGCCCCAACTCCAACGAGATAAAACCCTGGACAGCAGTACAGGTGGGGGAGGTGGAGCCCAATGAATGAAGAGAGGACGCTGCGTGGCTAAGATGTGGTGAGACTGTTCGTGGAGTGGGAGATGCACTGGAGTTTGTAGGGGGAGGAAAGAATCCTGTGGCACCTTATAGACTAACAGACGTTTTGCAGCATGAGCTTTCGTGGGTGAATACCCACTTCTTCAGATGCAAGTGGGTATTCACCCACGAAAGCTCATGCTGCAAAACGTCTGTTAGTCTATAAGGTGCCACAGGATTCTTTGCTGCTTTTACAGATCCAGACTAACACGGCTCCCCCTCTGATACTTGTAGGGGGAGGGTTTCCTTCTCCAATGATTCTGCATTGCGAGATGCTGCAGTGAGGTGGTGAAACATAATGGGGCAGAGCAAGGGAGGGGATGTGGGGAGGGTTCTGCCCTCACTGCTGGGTGAGTGTTCGTCTGGCAGGGGTTGCTGGGTTCCACTTCCCCTTCCCCCCTCCAGCAGTGCTCAGATCTGGACGGCAGCGTGGTGAATGGGCCAGTTCAGAGAGCTCTTGCACTGTGTACTAAAACCCTTTCAATGCTCTCTCTGTTCAGGCAGCGAGAGGGGCCGCCAGCCCTGAAAACTGAAGTTCTCTGTTCGTTCACAAGCCTGGGATACCAGGCAACACATTAACCTTTGCAAGTCTCCTCTCTGTGCGCTTCCCAGAGCAGCTTTTCACTGACACAGGGCCTAAGAATAAGGTTGCTCAATTCTTCCCATTGCAAGACTTTGTTTTCAGTTGCTCATAATTTTGCTAGGCTGTAACCGTCCCATGCTGGGTGTCTGCCTCAGGCTGAGAATTTCTGGAAAATTTCAGCCAAAATGGTCCAGCCACTTCCAAAAACCAGCTTAGAGAAAAAATGCATGGCTTTGTCCACGTTAAAAAATTCTGGGGACCTTTTCTTTGAGAATCTCTAGCCGCCCCCCCCACACCCCCCGTTGGAGCAGGGACTTGAAACGTGTCCCTTTGTATTGGGGATATGCCTTTTGCTATCCCTGTGAAAATCCACCTCCATGTGGCCAACTCTTAGAAAAATCGCGGTTCACGCATGCTCAGTAGGGACTTGCTAGAGCTTTGCAGCTAAGAACTCTGAAGATTGTCTGCACTGAGCACGCTCCAGCCCCAGACAGAGTCCGACCATCTGCCTGCAATTGTGTCGGGTCCAGGCCCCTGGACCGAGAACAGGGAGCCTTTCATGTGACCTCAATGGTCCCCCTGTTGGCACCCAAGCAATGTGGAGGGTGAAGGGCCCAGATCCACAAAGGGGTTGAGGTGTTGCAACACAGAGCATTGCACAAAATGGCCAGTGCTTGTCCCACAGCTGCCTCCCCCATCAACTTTTAGCCCAGTCACTCAGGACGAGCGAGACCCTGGTTCAATTCCCCCCTCTGCCTGACGGGGAGAAAGGATTAGAGCAGAGGCCTCCCCGTATCCTCTCCTCAGGAGAGTGCTCTAACCACTGAGCTATGGGAGACTCCAATGTGAGGCTCCCTCAGGGGCTCCTCTTGGAGCTGTTCCACTGTGAATAAATAATGAAAGAGTCGTTGGAGTAGGTCGGCCGGACCCTGGCTCTCCCACCACGTAGCTGGGTGCCTAGCCACTGGGCTACCGAGTCATCGCTATCCCTCGGCCACTGACCATTTCCTTACTTACTGTCCTCCAGCCAGATTCTGAATGAAGTGGGTGGCCTCTGGCCCTGCAGGTGAGAGAGGCGTCCCCTGCCTTTCTCCCCCCAGGGCCTGGAGCATGCTGGGGCTTAGGCGGGAAATAGGTGTCCAGGCTCTTAGCAGCTCGCATGCCCAGAGGTGGAAATGTAGGTCCCTAGAGAACTTTCACAGCAAAACTTTAGGCGCTCAGTGAGTTCAGGCGTCTCCAGGGAAAGATACGTTTCGCTACCCGCAAGCTGTGTTAGTCCAGCTCCTAAGGGAAGTGGAGGAGGCCTCCTCGTTTGGGATTCTTAGCACTAGTCTGGCCAAAGCACCAGGAGATGAATACGGGGAACAAGCCTGTACTGGAAGGGAGACAGGCTGTGACCCAGGAGGTCTTTTCTCATCGCTAATTGCTGGGATTATAAACACAGCTCTAAACGAGCCCACAGATAGAAAATGATGCAACACAAACAGCCGCTTTAAATACTAACAGGAAAAGGAACTAGACTGCCCAGCGGGAACCAAAGTCAGAGAGAAACTGATATGAAGAGCACAGTTCGGTGCAGCCCTCTGGCTTGCACAGAAAAGGTCTTTAACAGCCCTGCCGAGCCCAGAGGGGAACCTGTGTCAGCTGAAAGACTCCCCAGGAGCATGTTCCACAGCTGCACAGATAAAGGGGAAAAGCCAGGCAAAACCAGCATAAATTGAATCACTTACCAGCGAGAAGGGCTGGGGTCCCAACCTGCAGCACTCAGCAGCCAGAGGGCTACCATAGGGCTGCAGCTGGTTCGCCAGCCCAGATTTAAAGGGCCAGGCGCCAGGAGAGCATGCTGGGAAAGGCTCTAATAGCCAGTGGTAGGGAGTGCCGTGGCCAGCTAGGTAGTGAGGCAGAGAATTATGGGACTAGCTTTTCAAATGGTCAATGCCTATAACTGGGGCTAGGTTTTTTCAAAGTTATTTAGCTCCTTTTTCTGGTGCGTAACTAAGGGCTGGGCTTTGCGAAGTGCTCTGTTTCCACTGGGCCCCTAAGGGGCAGAGTTCAGAAGGGCTCGGCACCCAGTCAGGTACCATGGGGTGTCCGTGGGCAATGAGCTCCCTGGGCAAGGGAGTTGATTTCTTCTCTCTGAGGAGCTGGGCTCTTGGCAGAAGGTAGCCGCATGTGCTCTGTCTCGGAGCTGAGCATGTCTACCTTTGCATAAGGTTTATTGCCCTTTCATCACACGCCCACCCAGTGAACTACCTGTGACTGCTGCAGCTCTGCCTACTTGATGCTGAAGGGCTGAGTCGGTTCTGGCAGGATTTGAGCTTGTGGTTCCAGAGAGTCTAGGGATCTCACACCCAAGATGGCTAATCTGCAGGAATCAGTATCAGGAGACTAAGGCTATGTCTACACTGTGATTACAAAACCGGCAGCTGGCTCAGCTGACTCAAGCTCATGGGGCTAGGGCTGCAGGGCTAAAACTAGTCCCGGAGATGTTCAGGCTCTAGCTGGAGCCCAGGCTAGATCCTCCATGGTCACAGAGCCCAGAGGCTCTGTGCACAGAAAAGTGCATGGAGCTCTCAGGACAGAAAGTGCCACAAACGCTCAGCAAGCAAGACCAGTACTAGCATCCCTTGGGAGAGTGTCTCCATAGAGCCCTATGCCCAGCACATGATCCTGCTCCCATTGAACCCAAGGGGCCACCTCTGGCTGATTTCAGGAGGCTCAGAACTGGATCCAGCACACATCTCCCTCTCTGGTACTTCTGGTGGGACGTGGGGTGACTCTAAGCTGAAAATCAGCCCCTGCTCCTAGCTGAACTCCTGCAGGCACTTCTGGATGGCTTGCGTGTGGCTTGGCCGGTTCTGAGATGACACCCTGGGGTTTGCTCCTGCCCCTGCTCACATGGCTCAGCAGCCCCTCCCCAAGGCCGGTCCCCCCCCCCCCCTTGGCTTCCTGTAGCTTTGGCAGCCTCTGACCCAATCCCTTCAGGATGTGGTTGACCCCAGGCACTCTGGAGAGGGAGAGGCGAGTCACTGACAGAGCACTGAAAAACTGTCCCTTCACGCTCAGCTGACCTCTCTGTCCTGTTCCTATTGCGGGGCTGGAGGGGAACTGGGCTCGCAGACACATGGGCTAGGGAATACAGGGCACTTAGCATCCCCCTGGAGAGTCCTCTTCTCCGGGCCCCACATCATGATCCCCCTGCCTCCCATCTTGGGAACAGCTCCTGTCTCATGGCCCTTAAAAGGAGGGTAGATAAATGGGATTATTTAGTTGAACAGTGGTAGCGTCTGGGTGTGTGTGTCTACACTGCAGTGTAAGGCCAGGGCTTGACCTCAGGCTCAAGCCTACCCCCCCCCCCCGCGCTTGTGTCTACACACAAATTGTGCTAACCCCGGGCTTGGACCCAGGGGCCAGGCCCCACAGGTGTGGCAGGTCTGAGCCTGAGTCAAGCTGGGATCCAGGGTTCAAGCCCTCTTGCTTTTTAGTGTAGAGACAGCCCCACTGTACTCCTGCTCCAGGAGTCCACCAAAAGTATCCCACAATCCCACAGGCCAATAAGACAAGCATTTCCAAATGAACGGGTTGGCGGGGGGAGAATACAAAAGTCAGTGATGTACAAAGGATGGGAGAGAGGAAAGGGCCGGCCAGAGCAAGGGTGTGAAAGAGAAAAACCTGGCCAGGGAGGTATAAAAAGGCAGGAGCTGGGGCTAATGGACGGGTTGAGTGGGGAGCCCTTCCTTAGCTTGTGCGTGTGTTTGGGCAGGGAGGGAGAGCGAGAGACTGGGAGGCCGGATCCCAGGGGTCCACGCCCAGGTACATTGCTGTGTCCCTGAGCTGGTCCTTAACCCCAGCTACTGGCATTGACTTTCCAATGTGCCGGGGGGGTGCTCGGCCCCCAGCTCTGCCCCAGGCCCCGCCCCCCCTTCCTCCAAGTCCCCACCCCACCTCTTCCCACCCCACCCCATTCGGCCTCCTCCCCTGAGTGCACTGCATCCTCGCTACTCCCCCCTGTCCCTCCCAGAGCCTCCTACATGCTGTGAAACAGCTGATCACGACAGGCATGGGGAGGGAGGGGAAGCGCTGCCTATTGGGGGAGGCCCACCAGCAGGTGGGAGGCACTGGGGGAGGAAGGGAGGGGGTAATGGGGGGGCAGAGCACCCACCATTTTTTCCCTGTGGGTGCTCCAGCCCCAGAGCATTCTCGGACTCGGTGCCTATGACCCTAGCTGTGAGGAGGTGGGGTGGAGGTGAGTGTTATGAACCTGGCTCACTGGGGTGCTGCGAGGGTTACTGCTAGCGTTTGCTAATAACCTACCAACAATCCACAGCTGCAGCCAGAGCCGACAAGCCTCAGCTTGGGAACCGACTCCCCCTGGGACTTGCAGGCTCAACCCAGCCTCTCGTTCCCCATTAGCTAAATTGTGCTCCGTGCCCCTTACTCTGCATGAGGGGCTCTTGAGACCTGGCTCGTGCGGGGCCACTGGCTCCTGAGGCCCTGTCCCTAAGGCCGGGCTTTGCCCCAATGGCTCCTCCTCACCTTTAAGGCATCTGCATTTCAGTGGCGCTGTGGGGAATGTGGCCAGGGAAAGGGCCTTTCAGCGTGTCCTGGGGCACGGGGCAGGAGCTGCCCCCTGCATCACACGTTAGCGGAGCCAGAGAAACCGACCCCCTCGCGCTGGGTTTCTGAGAACGAGACTCAGCAGAAGGTGCTGTTCCTTGGTGTGCTCGGGGTTCCTGCCACAATCGCTTCCCCCCCGCACTCTGCCCCGCATGGCACCCACAGCAGCACCACACAGCCTGTCTCAGGAGAGAAGACAATGAAACCTACCTGGGTTGGACCCTCGCAGCACAGAAACCTGAGAGCCACCGGCTTCAGTCATTCAACTGCGGCTTCCCACCACTGGGCCATGAGCCCCACTGAGACCTGCTTCCCAGCTCCTAGAAGACCCTGACCCCCCCTCCTAGTCACTCCTTTGTTCACAGGCATGTCTCACCTCCCATCATTGAAGCAGGTGTGCAGGGTTACTGCCCAGGGAATTGCAGGGCACCAGTGGACATGGGGCTGGCTGCAGGCACGGCAAGGGGTGCAGCAATGGCTGGAGACAGGGGTGGGTGGGGTGGGTTGGGCTGGCTGGCTTCAAGCAGGGCCATAGGGGGGTGTGGCATAGATTGGCAGTGCTGAAGACAGAGGAGTGCAGGAATGGCTGGCTTCAGGCAGGGGGGGTGCAGCAGGGGTTGGCTGGAGACAGGGCACGGGGTGCAGGTACAGGGGGTACAGACCACCTGGTATGGTAAGTGCTCCCTCCTCCTCCTCCCTCCCCCATCAGAGGAGCAGCAGCCACCTGGGGCTCCCCTTCTTCCACAGCCCTGGCCATGTACACAGCTGCCGGAGCCCTGGGGAAGCGGCAGGGCTCCAGCGGCTATTTAAAGGGCTGGGGCGATAGAAGCAACGGGGGCCACGGACTTTTTAAGTAGCCCACAGATCCCAACAGCCCTACCCCATGGCTCCAGCAGTGTGGCAGTGGTGGCAATGTAAAGGGCCCCCAGGCCCTTTAAATTGTCCCCTGGAGAAGCCGGGCCACCCTGGTACAGTGCACTGACTCTTGCCAATACACCGAACCGGGGCTTGGGCGCAGGACCCTCTTAGGGGCAGGGCCCGATTCAGGGGAATTGGTTGAATTAGCCTAAAGCCGGCCCTGCCAGTATATCCAGGACTTTAGTAGCACACTTTCCACCCCACCCCCCCCAATACCTAGTAGTTGCACTGTCATCTCCCATAGCTACTTAGGTTGCAGCTTTATTGTTAAAACCTAAATTGGGAAGAAAGACGACTGATTCAGAACTTCTTTAATGGTTACTTTATCGCTAAAGGGTGTAGTGGGGTGTAGACTTGGAGAGAGGAAGGTTTCTATGATGTAGGCAAGATTAAGTATTTTATCCAAAACCAGAATATGAATGGCGCTGGTCTTCTTGGTGTCTGACCTTGAGCTATTGTCAAAAGTTTGAGGGTGACTCGTCTCCTTCCTCATATTTTGGTTGAGGATTCTATTGATAAAGGGATTGGCCTCAAATACCTGGTTGTAGGACTCTGCCACGGTGTAGTTTTCATCTTGGATTGCCTGGTCCTAATTATAGTAAAGCATGCACTTTAGTCTTTGTAATTATATGTTATAACTCTGTTGCTTTTTATGAAGGCAGGAGTAAAAGAAAAGTAGCTGCAATATTTTCATACTAAACTAATGCTGAAAATGTACATAATTTCAATCAGACTCCTAATCTTAATTTTTGCTTAATTTTCTTATGGATTTATTTATTATGGTGGGAAACTGCTATAGGGAAGTACACTTCTCCTATATAGGTCATAAGGATCCTATCTGTCTGAAACTGGCTGCTCTTTCTTTCTTTCAGACATCAGTTGTGGGTACAGAAGGGTTTCATTGCATCTTCTCTCTTGGCACCAGCTACTGTTCTCCCTTCTTGTTGTATTGATAGTGGGTGTGTGTGTCTCTCCTTTCTTTAAAATCATATATGCTAGGGACAGTCTTGTCTTCTTCTCCTCTCCTGATGTCAGTGTAGATGCAGGCGGTGCAACATGTACTACAGTCATATAGTATCTCAAATGCAAAGCTACATTTTCAATGACCTGAGGTTTGAAGAACAATGTGGAACTAGCTGTTTTACGGGATGTCTCGATTTCATTCCTGTAGTAACATAACTGGTGATAGGAAAGCAGGGAGAGAGAGAGGTGTGTGCTCTGCAAGGCTGCTGGCCACGGGGCCAATGGGTGTGGGTGGGCTGGGTAGGATCGCGGGAGTCACATCTCAGGGATCTGCCCCGCTACCCAGCACTGCTCCAGCTATGAGCTGTCTCCACTGCCTGGGACCTGTGGGGCCCCACCTGCCTCCCTGGGGGAAGAGCCACCTGGGACTGGTGCAGAGGCTGGGCCAGTCTCAGCCACTCACAGGGAACAGTCGGGGAGGGGGGAGGCTCAGCTGGGTCCTGAGAGAGCCTGGCCCGGGTAGGCTCTGCTCCTGCTCCAGCCTGGCTGCTTCCACCACTCCCAAGAGGCCAGAGTTATCCTGCCCCAGGACCAGTTCTGGCTGCGCTGCCATCTCAGCCTCGCAGCCACAGTCACCTCCCATCAGGGCCGGCTACTGTGGCTGGGGGCTAGGGTTTGGGAGAGTAGGTCTCTAGGGGGTCTGGGTAGGTGCTGGGCACTGTGGGGGGAGATCTATGTGTTGGGGGCCTGTCAGTGGGGGAGATCTGTGTGTGTGTGGGTGCTGGGAAGTGTGGGGGGTCTGTGCGGGTCACTGCAGTTGTGGTGGTGGGGGCACTGGACAGTGAGGGGATCTGTAGGGGGGCTCTGGGTGGGAAGGTGTGGGGCACTGTGCAGTTGTGGGAGGGCTGTGGGGGGTCTTCAGCTGGGGGGCACTGGTCAGTGAGAGGATCTGTGGGGGGGTTCTGAGTGGGTGGGGGAGTGATCTGGGAGTGCACTGGGCAGGGGGGTTTGTGGGGGTCTCTGGGTGGTGTGGCACTGCGCGTAGGGAGCCGGAGGGGTGCTGGGCAGGGGGTTTGTGGGGGTCTCTGGGTGGTGTGGCACTGGGCATAGGGAGTCGGAGGGGTGCTGGGCAGGGGGTTTGTGGGGGTCTCTGGGTGGTGTGGCACTGCGCGTAGGGAGCCAGAGCGGTGGTGTGGCACTGCGCGTAGGGAGCCAGAGGGGTTCAGGGCAGGGGATTTGTGGGGGTCTCTGGGTGGTGTGGCACTGGGCATAGGGAGCCGGAGGGGTGCTGGGCAGGGGGTTTGTGGGGGTCTCTGGGTGGTGTGGCACTGCGCGTTGGGAGCCAGAGGGGTGCTGGGCAGGGGGTAGCATGGTGCAGCATGGGCCCACCCCCAAGGGGAAGAAGCACAATGGCAGTGCAGGGCTGGGCTGGACAGCGTGGGTCTGGCAGCTCCTGGTTTGTAAACAGTGCCCTTGTACTGGGCTGGGTGGAGTGGGGCTGTTACTGCCGTGCCATGACTCATATCCCATTGCCCCCAGTCAGCCCCTCGCTCTGAGGACTCTGCCCCATGCCTCATGTCCCCATTTCCCCCAGGGGGACCCACAAATATGTTTAGCACCGGGCCCACAACAGGTTAATCCGGCCCTGTTTGGGGTGCAGGCTCTGGGATGGAGTTGGGGGTGCAGGAGGGTTGCAGGCTATGGGGAGTTTGAGTGACGGGTGCAGGCTCTGACCTGGGGCAGGGGATTCGGGTACAGGAGGGGGTACAGACATGTGGGCTCTGGGAGGGAGTTACCAAATCAGCACGTTGTATAAGAGAAAGGAGCTGCAGGGATTTCATATAGACATAGAAAATGATAGAAGACACTTTTACATAGTCAAAATGTGAGAGGCAGAGTTTGAGGGAGGGAGGGAGGGGGCGTCTGTACAATATTTCCCCGCATTCAGGCTCCTGGCTGGAGCAGTAACCGCCCCGCAGCACTTGTATAGGATCGAGAGGAGCTGTGGTGTCTGAGCTTTGACAGTGTAGGAATCGGGCTGCCGGTGCCTTTAAGACCCAGCCCCAGGAACCCGCCCCCTGCTCCAGGGCTGACACGGGGCACAACTGAAAACAGCCTGTGCCCCCCCACAACCCCGACACCCCCAGACCTGGGAGCGCAGCAGGTGGCTCATCCCGAGGGGCCCCTGTTCCCCCCCACCCCCCTCCCTAAACGGGGGTTTTGTCCCCGCACAGGGTCTGGCAGCGTCTCCCCCCTGGGCTTAACCGCGGCTACCACCCCCCACCCCCGATTTTTCCCCTTCAGCCTCTCTCCTGCCGTTGCCTACAGCAGCTTGATCCTCTCTGGCCAGTAAATTTGTGTCCCCCGCTCAGACCCTGGCAGCCCCCCCGCTGCGATTTGCCCCCTTGAGCATTTTAAACGCCCCCAAAGAGCAGGCAGCAAATCGTGAGTAGAAGCGAGGGCAGAGAGAGGGCAGTGGCGACAGCGGAGGTTACTGGGCATGCTCAGTTCGGCCGCGCATGCTCAGTGCAGCCAAAGTAGCGAATCGGGAGCGGTTCATGTTTCTGTTGGTACACCGGCCACAGCCCCACCGGCCACCCCCCGCCCCCGCGCGCACACCGCCCAGGCGCTGCCCCTCCCGCGGGACAGATACACACACTGCACAGCACAGCACAAGCACTGCCCCCGGGACACACACACACACACACACACCGCACTTGCTCCCGACACACAGAGTAGAGGCACTGCCCACCCCCAGGCAACGCACACCTCTTCCCCCCCCCCCGAGGACACACACACCGCCCAGGCACTGCCCCCTCCCGCGGGACACACACACACACCCCGCACAGCACAGCACAGCCGCTGCCCTGACACACACACACACCGCACAGTACAGGCACTGCCCCCGCCCCCGGGACACACACACACCGCACTTGCTCCCGACACACAGAGTACAGGCACTGCCCACCCCCAGGCAACGCACACCTCTTCCCCCCCGCTCCAAGGACACACACACCGCACAGGCACTGCCCCCCTTCCCCCGTGATACACGGGCGGGTACCGCCTCCCGGGCACTCCCCACCCCATGAGCAGAGACTAGAGACAAAGACAAAGAGGAGTCCTTGTGGCACCTTAGAGACTCATGGTCATAAGCCATCGTGGGCTAAAACCCACTTCATCAGATGGCCACGAACGCTTATGTCCAAATAACTTTGTTAGTCTCTAAGGTGCCACAAGGACTCCCTGTTGTTTTTGCTGATACAGACTAGCACGGCTACCACTCTGAAACTAGAGACAAAGAGTTGCTGGCGCAGACCCACCAATTACTCACAGCTACAGGACAGCCCCAGACTGAGCGATACACCACCCATCCCTCCCCCGGCACACAGCTATGGGCCCCTACTGCCCAGACATGCTCCCAGAGACACCCAGCTACCGCCCCGATAGCTACACCTTCTACTGCCCTCCTCCCAGCACAGCTACAGCCACACACAAATGCTTCCCCTCCAGTGCAACCTGGCAACTATCTGCCCAGTACTGCTCTAGTTTACCCCCTACAACTCGGTCAAGCTAAATTACTCACCTAGCCCCTTCAGAGTCACCTACCCACTCACCCCTCTGGCCCTGGCTGCAGCACAAGGGTGACTCCAACTGAAATTACTCTTGGGTTGTGTTAACATAAGCGTTCCCCCACCCTCTCCGCCCCCCGTTAAAAGTTCCCACCATTATTTTGCAGCATCAGTTCAGATCCATGGTGGGAGCACTAGTGTAGTGCTGTGGTCCCCCTGTGGCATCTAAAAAGTCCTTTGAGCAGGATTAGGTGACAGGGTCACTGGTTAAAACATGGAGCCCTATATACAGTAGTTATCATTGTTACCATCACTGAAGCAGCAATGATAAGAGATTTTTTCCAAAATGCCTTGGCTGAGGGGAGATCTGATAGACTGTGTCTACATGGGTAAAAACAGAAGCTATAACCAACACCTCTGGTGGCAACTGGGGAAGCTGCAGTGTAGTGTAGTGTAGTCCAGTCACAGGTAAACTTATCCATGGCATATAACTCTTTTTTACCACTGGTAATGAATGGTTGGTCCCATTTTTGCCAGTATAGATGATGCCATATAGGACAATCATTACCCAGTACTGTGAAATGATACTGAACAACAAACATACCTTTACAGTCAGCATTTCCCCATTGGAAATTCATTGGGGATTCAGACATCACCAATCCCATAAATATATAGTGTATGTATTTTCCATATATAGAACAACCTCATATTTTCACTCTGAATGATTTACTTTTGATTAAAGGAAACTAGAAAATAAGAACAAACAAAAGTAAAATTTCTGTGAAAGAGTACAATGTGTGTTTCTTCTGTAATACACTTCATCTGTGCTGAACACAAAATGGCAGCTGCAATCAGTGGACAGTGACTCCTAGAAAATACGATTTGTACTCCAGAGAAAACAAGACCATCACAGTTACATAGCTGTATATAGTACAAGATAGAGTGGGATGCAGTGTATGGCCCACCCATAGTCCAGTGGTCTAAGTATCTAATATATAACTGTGCTTTAATACATATTAATATTTATTGTTGATTTAACTATATCAGTTTACTTAAAGCAACATAAACACCTAGTGTGGACACAGTTATTCTGGTATAAAGGTGCTTCTACTGGTGTACTTTATTCACATACAGCCAACAGGAAGGAGAATAAACTATACCAGTAGAAGCACCTTTATACTAGTATAACTGCATCCACACTAGGGGCTGTAGCAGTATAACTATTTCTGAGAGAAAAAAAACCCACACCCCTAAATGAAATAGTTATGCTAGCATAAAACCTGTATGTAAACTAGGCCTTACACATCCAGGAACCACAGGTTTGAATTTTGGCAGGAGTTCAGCTAAAGATATTTATTCACCTTCATAAAATATTTCAACATATTATTATACAATTTGTTGTGTGTGAATCTTTCAGATAAGACCTTAAAAACCAAGGTCATTTCTGCCCTGGATATATATTACTAGATCTAATGGGCCACTATTAGCCACTGTTAGCTAATGAGGCATGTTATTCAGCCACCGGTGCAGTTGTGCCACTGTAGTTCTACTGAAGACAGGAGAGGTAATATCTTTTATTTGACCCATTGGCATAGGTACTCCACCTACGCGAGAAGCAATCACACTCCCATCCACATAGCACTGTCTATACGAGGGCTAGGTTGGTATATAACTATGTTCCTCAGGAGTGTGGAAAATCCTGAGCAATGTAGTTATGCCATCATAAATTTGTAGCGTAGACCACAGCTTTGATCACTGATGTGATCCATGAAGTCTCCATTTCTGCTGGGATAATGACTGTATGAATATGCACTGGCATTGTCAAGGTTCCTCCCCCACTCTGAACTTTAGGGTACAGATGTGGGGACCTGCATGGACACTTCTAAGCTTAATTACTAGCTTAGATCTGGTAACACTGCCACCATCCAGAAATTTCAGTGTCTGGATCACTTTCTGTCCCCCAAAAACCTTCCCCTCCCTGGGTAGCCTTGAGAGGCTTTTTCACCAAGTTCCTGGTGAACACTGATCCAACCTCTTGGATCTTAACACAAGGAGGATTTAACCATCCCGCCTCCCTTCCCCCACCAATTCCTGGTGAGTCCAGATCCAATCCCCTTGGATCTTAACACGAGGAAAAAATCAATCAGGTTCTTAAAAAGAAAGCTTTTAACTAAAGAAAGAAAGGTAAAAATTATCTCTGTAACGGTAAATTCACCCTTCTGCCGGGCCGAAACGATAGCAGCAAGGGCCGGGTTCAATACATAGGGGTCCCTTCCCCACAACATAATGCAAACCAGCTCGAGCCCCCACCCAGTGACCTGGGAAAATCTTACACACACCCCTGGGCGCCTCAAGGAGGCAATACTTCCCCTCTCGCAAGCACAGAGTCTTGGTGTAGCAGAAAAGGTTTAATTACATAAGATAAACAACAACAAGCATTAAATCTGGAAAATACCTTAACTAGAGATCATGGGTCAAACCGTGAGCAAAGACCCACCCCAGCAAATTGGGCCGTGTCCTTCTTTCTGGGCCCTTGAGTCCAGCAACCCCCCCAAATCACCCACAGTCCCAAAAGTCCCACAATCCAAAAGTCTCTGTCCCGGGTCAGGCAGCCCAGAGTTCAAGAGTCTCTTTGCAGAGGTCCCCCTCCCCAGCCTGGGTAGAAAAGGGGCACCTTACGTGGTTCGGGGCCAACTGCCCTGCCTCTTCGTGGGGTTCTGCTTCCACCAGCCGTCCCCGCAACCGCTCAGCTCCGCTGGCTCTGTGGGCTGCTCTGCTCTGCCAGCTGCTCGGGTCCACCAGCTGTCCTGTGATCTGCTCTGGCCATCCTCACGAGCTGTTTGGCTCCACTCACCCAGGGCTGCACAAACTGCTCCACTCCGCTCTGCCAGCTGCTCTGCTCCACGGTATTTGGAACTGTGAACTTTCTTGTATCACCTCTTGTGTCAACATAGACATCATATACCATGAAAAATATGATGAAGTAATTATATGTATTACAGAAAGAGAAAATGATTCATTGTTAGATTGGAGATCCTCACCCTTATGTGGAATAAACACTAGCTAGTAATTAAGTGAAATACTGTATAGCATTTAGGAAACCTGAAGTCCACACTTTGTCTAGTCTCCATAGGGCCAATCCTACTCCCATTTAAGTTTATATCAACACTGCTAAAAAACTGGGTCTTAAATCAGAAAGTTTTTAAGTGTAAGAGATGATGTGTCAGAAATCTACATTTTTCAAGAAATATTCTTGATTAAATAGATCTCAATAAATCACTAAAATCCCTGTAAATTCTGAGATTAACGAAGCTGGGGAAGCAGTAGGTGTAGGTGACTATACTGCTGAAAGTGAGATAAGATCTGGTGAAACAGGAGGCCAGAAGCACTTTACTGACAAAGAAGGAACAAAGGCTCTTAGTCAGAGCCCTCTGAAGTGAACAGAAACGCTCCTTCTGAAGTCAATGCTTTGAGCTTTGGTTCAAAGGAGAGCATCCAGGACGGGAAGAAAAGTCAGTATTGGGAAGAGGGAGACATTGGAGTAAGGAACTGTAATCTAGGAGTTGCATTTCACCAGCTCACAGTAGCTTAGCAATGTGAGGTTCTTTATTTATTTGTTTTTTGTTGTGGCTGCCAGCTTGTACTCCAGCACCTAAACTTCTATTAAAAAATAATTAAGTGTCTAGCCCAGATGATTACAAAGATCATCTTTAAAATGTGAACCAGTGCAGCGATGTCACCCTGAGTTTGCAAACCGCTTGAAATAAAACTCTGTAAGGTATGAAAGGGAAGTTACCCTTCATAACTGGAGTTCAAAAAGTGTGGTCCCTACCTGTATTCAACTACAGGTACACATGTGCTCCATGCGCCTGAGACCAGAGAATTCTAGTCCGTTGGTCCATGCCTGCCTGCACCATTGCTCTCCTCATACTCTGTGCTGAAGGTTTAAGGGGCGGTACAGGCTGATGTCTCTCCAGTTTTTCCTGCTAACACAAATCAGAGAGGATCTGAAGCAGAGGGGGAAAGAGGGTGGGTAGTGGAATACAGATAGAGAGCACACATCTCAAAGAACTCCAGTTGCAAAAGGTAAGTAACTTCCTTTTTTACTTTGAGTGCTGATCACTATGGATGTGAGCTGTGAATGACTGACGATTTGACAAGCAAGTACTCAGAGAGATGGAAGGGAGGGATAGCTCAGTGGTTTGAGCATTTGCCTGCTTAAACCCAGTGTTGTGAGTTCAATCCTTAAAGGGGCCACTTAGGGTTCTGGTGCAAAATCAGTACTTGGTCCTGCTAGTGAAGACAGGGGACTGGACTCAATGACCTTTCAGGGTCCCTTCCAGCTCTATGAGATAGGTATATTTCCATATATTATGTAGGTATATTGATGCTCACAGAACCACTTTTCCAAAGGGTGCATTGGTAGAGGCTTGGACCAAGGCATAATGTGTGAATGGAAGTCCATGTTGCTGCCTTGAAAATATCAAGATACTTCTTGAAGTGATGCCACTGAGGCTGCCTGGCTCTCATAGAATGAGCCCATATCCCATGTGAGAGAGGAAGGGGTGCCAGCTGAAAACAAAGTAGGATACGGACAGAGATAAACTTGGAAGTCCTTTCGGAGGAAACAGCTTGACCTAGGGCTTGTTCTGCTGTGGCAACCATAACTTTCTGATCTCTTTTGTTCTCTGTAGGTAAAATAGCAAAGTTCATTTCATGTCAAGGGAATGAAGTCTCTTTTCTATGCTGGAGGCTTGGTGCTTCAGGAAGAACATAGGTAAGTGAATAATCTTGTTTATATGGAATTCTCAGGGCCACCCAGAGGATTCAGGGGACCCCCACCGCTGAATTGCCACCAAAGACCCGGCACTTCAGCAGCAGGTCCTGGGGAGGAAGGACCCCCCTCCACGGGTCTTTGGGGCACTTTGGCGGCAGGTCCCAGAGCGGAAAGACTCCCTGTTTGCCCCCTCGCACTCTGGGCAGCCCTGGGAATTCTGAAACTAGGGGTTAATTAGTGAGACCTTATCTTTATGTAATATTGTGTAATGTTTGTCTGCCATTGGGGCTCCCACTTCACCTACGTGTCTGGCCAACGTATGATGGCAAGAAGAAAGACAACCATCATAGACAGGTAAGACATCAAGTGGCCAGGTGGTAAGTGTTGAAAGTACAAAATTAAGGTCCCATTAAGAGGCTGGTCTTCTAACTGGTGGAAAAGTTCTAATTAAGACTTTTAAGAATTCTGGAGGTGATTGAGTGAATAAAGACTGTCCGTTGGAGGGCTAATTGCCTCCAGGTGAACCCGTATCAAGCTAAGGGAAAGATCCATTACTCTGAGGGGAAGGTAATCCAAAGTAGCTGGAATATCTATTGTCTCAGGAGACATATGGTGCTGCTGGGCCCAGGTAGAGAAATGCTTCCACATAGGACTGCTGGAGTCCTTCCTGCTATTAGTAAGAACAGCTTGTACAGTTTTGGAACAGGAGTGATCTAGGTCCAACACCCATCCAAATACCCAGCTGTAAAGTGAGGAACTTTGGGACTGGGATGTCAGACTGTGACGGGATCCCACTGGGGTGCCACTCAGAACTGGGGTATCACTGGGCCCCCTGACCCATCAGCTTGGGCTCCCTGTAGACAGTACTGCTATGACCAGCCTGGCAAGCCCTCTCCCAGGCTCCAGCCTACACTTTTACCATCACACATACAGGTAGGGACACACCCAGCTGCAGTTACATACAGATGTGTGATCAGCTCTGCATGGGGATGCTTCAGCTAAGGAACTTCCCAGCTATTCAGGTACCACCCCAACCCTCTGGGGTTTAAACCCAAAATTATACCGTCCTGCTCTGCATAGAGAACTGTACAGCGTAAGCTGCACAGAGAACTGTACAGAGAAATTTACCCTCTTACTCAGTGTGGAGTGGAAATATACAACAGCTTTTTGCCCCAAGTTATGACTCCCACCCACACTGCTTTTAGACAAAGCAAAAACAAATTTATTAACTACAAAAGAGACTTTAAGTGATTATAAGGGATAGCAAACAGATTAAAGCAGATTACCTACCAAATAAACAAAACACATAAACTAAGCTTAATATACTAAAGAGATTGGATATGAATAGCAGATCCTCACTCTAAGTGATGATCCAAGCAGGCTGCAGATTCTTAAGGGGCAAGCTGCACTAACTTACAGCTTGGAATCCCCAGGTGTTTCATTCCCAGGCTAAAAATCCCTTTAGCCTGGGTCCAGCACTTCCCCCCAGTTCTGTCTTTGTTCCTCAGGTGTTTCCAGGAGTCTTCTTGGGAAGGGAGCCAGTAAAGAACCACAATGATGTCACTCCGCTGCCTTATGTAGCTTTTGCATATGGCAGGAACCCTTTGTTTCAAAGCTTTGTTTCCACGCCAGTCAATGGAAAAACACTGGTATCCCAAAATGGAGTTCAGCACCAGATGACCAGGTCACATGTCCCTGTAGCGTCACAGCGGACATAACTCGGAGGCTGTCTGTAATGTACTCAGGAAGGTTCCCTGGTGGGAGATAAGCTTCTTCCAAGGCCTTTTGTTTTCTCCTAATGGTTCATTAACTTGAATGGCCCTTCCCAGCCAGCCATCTAGACTGAGTCTTTTGTCTAGTGGGCATTCCCCAGGTGTAAACACATTTGTAACACAGATACATAGTCATCTTCCTAACTTCAGATACAAAAATGATACATGCATACAACTAGGATAATCATATTCAGTAAATCATAACCTTTTCAATGATATCTGACATGACCTATCTTGCACAAAATACATCAGAATTATGCCATAATCATATCAATAATATCTCTATGAAGAATATGGTGTGCAGTGTCACACAGACCTTGCCATTCTCTTGAGTCAATAAGTCTGGAAAGGAATGAGTGCTAAAGAGTCCCCAGGCTGACATATGCAGGAGACCTGGGAACAGGAACTACATCACTCAGGGATTGGATTTTTCACACCCGTGAACAATGTAGCTGGGTTGACCTAACTTTTTAGTGTAGACTGGGCCTGAGCTTCCCAATTTTGCTACCACCCATTTGGTTGAATCAGTGTTAGCAACAGTGGGATTCTTTGGTAAATATTTGCTAGTAAAAAAGGAAAAGAAAAGAAAAAATCCTCAAAAACAAAAGTCTACATTGCATTCACAATTCTTCCCCTAGGGAGAGAATGAGATTAAAAACTAACTATATGTGACAGATGTTAGTCAAGTAGTTTTATGCACTGAGGGTAGTACAAGAACATGTGTAGAATAGAACAGAATAGACAAGGCTAAAGGGTCTGTTCTCTCCCATATCCTCTTACCACCCCCCCTACCCACACCCCAAAAATGCATAGGTCCTAACTTCTTTTTTAAAACAGTGTTTTGTTAGATGGCCATTCTTCTATAATGGCATCATTTACATTGTTCTATTTAAATCAATGCCTCATTGAGGGGAATGGAAGTTTAAAAGGAATAATTTAAAGGATAAATTGGCCAAAATCAACTGTTTTTTTTAAAAGTGTAGTAATTCCAGCAGAGTGTTTTTCTTATATTGCCATTGATTGAAGTTAGTATATAAATAATATGAACAGCTTTCAAAATTAACAGCTCACTCTGGTGATAATTGTTAGGGAGTCATAGGTCATACTTTGCTACTACTGTTCTTTGTCTGGAGACAGCTTACAGCAAAATGCTTTAACAGGATAACATTTTACCCTCTGATGCTTTTGCAATAGTAAAATATGGAAACAATTTGCTTAAAATAATAATTTTGTATGTAATGTTTATTTAAAATCAGTGGCTCACATAAAACAGAACATTAAAACCACTGAAACTGGTAAAAGCAAGTAACATCAAGGCCCATACTCTCTGCTGGTGTTTATTAAAGTGTGTCCCAAAATTAAGAAAATTGTATCACACCATATTCCCTAAAGAGGAACACAAAAAGTTTTATAAAAAATACTGGAAAGCTTGTCTAGAAAAAGAAAAAAAATGTAGTTCTTCCTTTTAAAAATATTAGCACTATATTTTTCACTTTGTTTATTGGTTTATATTTTTCAAATGTAATTCATGTTAGACATTCCTTTGCATATTTGCAGGGTAAACGATGACTGGGTTCATTAACATGCAATATGCATTAATAACATTTATAAAATAAATAAAATTAATAATAGTATTGCATTTTAACAAACTCTAAGAATTTTCATCTCATTAAGGCGCTGATGTGGGAAAGCATCCTTATTCATGTTGTTGCCGGCTCAAAGAGCCCGAGGCGGAGCAACAGCAGGGTTCGTTGCCCGGTGTGCGTCGCACTAATTATCACACCAGGGTGGAGAAGCAAAACCAGGTTTATTTGAGCCCAAATATGGTGCCAGGGAGAAAAGCATTCTCAAATCCTGCACACCCGCGCGCAGGCGGGATCCCAGCATTTATACCCCCCTTGTTTGTGTAAGCCTTTTGTTCGGTTTTCCCCCTCACTCCTCCCTTCCCAGCAGCAGCTACATTAGGCATTACATTTCAGCGTGTTAGAAAAGGTCTCATCCACAAGCTTATCTCTGGCCTTCACAGAACAAACGCATACAGATTTTCCTTCCCCCTCTCTCCCCCTCCTCCCCGCCGCTTCTGCTGTTTCAAACTCCTACATTTGCAAGCTGAAATTGCTGACAGTTACACATTTTGCTTGCAGTCTGTTAGCATCTTAGGCTGGTTAAAGTTCACAGCATGTAAGAACTTTGGTTCACTTCAGGCCCAAAGTCACAACTTTGGTTTACTCAGGCCTAGTGGCACCAACAATTCCCCCCTTTGAGAATACTCAACAAACTTTTGGCGAGTTTTCTCAAACTTTAAAAACAAAAAACAATGAAGCTTTACAGATATATGTACAACTGCTCTTTTGAGCTTAGTTACCCCCAACCCAGGAATGAATGCATGGACAAAAGAGTGGAATGTTCATTTAACAACTAAGGGATTGGGACACTGACTATAAATCAGGTAGGTATACCAAGTGGTTTAATTTCCCAGATGTCTCGGTGAATAATTCAGTCCCATATGCATGCTCCCCATGGACCCAGCAGGATTCGGTATGTGGGAGCCCACACCCACCCTAACCGGTCCATATGCTTGGAAGGAGCACTCTGAATGTCCCCACTTCCATCCAGAAAGTGTCCAAGTATGTCTTCATGACCACAGATCAGATGGTACTCCTGATGCATCTGTAAGGGCAGTGGGCCAAGTCTGGTCTAGATCCCACTGCAATACCTTCCCAGCCTCAGTGATATTCAATACCATCTCTGTCAGTAACTTCTGGGTCATAGAACTAAGGGCTGAAATTACATGTAACTCACCAACTCCAGCCTGTACTTAAAATAGCTGAGTTTCAAGAATAAGGCTAGTAGCCTTTTCTAGTTGGCCCAATTTCTTATCATGTTCTTGTCTTTTAAGATATTGGCCCTAGCCCACAGGGATCTGCTCAATTCTTTCTTTCCAGAGGAAATAACCCAGGCCCTCTGTTGTGCTAATCTAATGGCAGCCCCTTGTGAGCAATCTGGGTATGTAGAAGTGATTTGAAAACTGGATAAGGGCAATGTCATTTAAAATCCAATTAGGGAGGGCAATACATACTGAAGGATTTATCCAAAACACAGGGCACAGCTTGTAGATTAAACCCCAAAATCCAATTAATACCACATTCCCAATCATGGGTCCCATAAATTTCTTCCTTGCCAGTGTACAATTCTTTGTTTCTTCACCAGGGTCAGTTCTCAATGTCCTTTTAGTCAGGAATTCCTGGACTTTGGCAATGTCAGTGGAGTGAGTGTTTCTTCTTCTTTCCCAAAACAATTGTGGTTTAGCATCCTACAGGGGAGAGGTTTCCAGCACATATCACCCTGTAATAGCTGTGCTTTTTCTAGAAAAGTCTAAAGGCACAGTTGGTCTGTCAGTGGACAAGGGATAGGTTGCCAGTACGTTACCTTGTCCTTCTTCCCTGCTGTCCAGAAGCACAGTAGAACTAGAAGAAAGAATAGGCTAATCATCAATAGGAAAATTCTTCTGATGTGGAGGGGACTTTTTGCAGTGAGAATCCTGGGTCCAAGCAGTCAGTCTTTGGCACTTCACAGCAGTGTTGGTAGACAGGACTTGGAAAGGGCCTTTCCAGCGTGGAGCCAAGGCAGTCTTTCGTTGATGGATCTTTATGTAGACCCAGTCTTCTGGTTCCTAGGAGTGGAAGGGCTGCTAGGATCTTTGGGTTGTTTCTTCTTTACCTGTGAGAAAAGAAACCTAACACATTGCATTAGTGTCTTTGCAGATTTTACAAATTTTATAGTTGCATGGGCAAATTTAAGTCCCCCCTTTTTCTGGTTTTTAGCCAAGTAATGGTTCTTATACTTATTAGTGCCAAAGGAAGGGCATCTGGCAACTTTAAGTTTGTCTCAGCACAAATCTTGGCCAGTTCATTTTTAGCATGTTAACTATTCTTTTTCCTTTTCCCATTTTTTTCTTTAACCTATAAAGGAAACTTTTACTTATACACCTTTTGTTAACAATAAACACATACACAGTACATTAGTTTTATTTAATGTATGCCACATATACCCTTTTACTAAAATAACCTTATTACAGAGCTTTAGAACAACAAGCCAGGACAAGCACACCCACTTTGATGAGTTCACTTAATATAACCTCTAGTCCAATAGCTTTCCACCATCCCAGCCCTCTGGCTAGAAGTCTGAGGTAGCCAGAAGGATCCCATGTACAATATGGGGAGTGGGTTAACTTTCCATGTCCTTGCTTTTAAAGACTGTTAGTATGCAAATTTTTATAACAATTTTCAATTAAAAGATTTGGCTAATAAAGTTTCTTTCTCTTACTTAAGAAAATGTATTAGACTTTAGTATATCACATTCTTCTGATATATATATCCAAACACTTTGTATTCTAAGTAAAACAAAACAAGTATCTGCATTTCAATTTAACACTGCTACTTGATTTTAAATCAGACCATCCCATAAAAATATTAAACACAACAATTTTGGCCACGAGACAAAACACCACAAGACAGAACATAGAACACAAAACATAATTGTTACTCTGTCAGTAAATGCATGATATGTTGAATGCTGTTCAGCTGGCATTAGTTTTCTTTGATTATCTGAAAGACAAAACAAAAGTCTACCCCATTCTGGGCAGTCAATCATTACTTAAAATATACAAATACTCTTGTTAATTCAGGAGAATTACCCCATATTTTCTTTGCCTGAATTTATTTACAAACATTTGAAAGACACCAAAAACTTCTCTTTAGCATTTTTACAAAGTTTAACTGCTGTTCCCTCCAGCAATTAAAGAGTTAACTTTTCACTTTCCCTTAAAAATCACATGCTCTTCCCTTAAATCACTTGCTTTTTCCTTCAGCAGACACTTACCAATTCAAATCACCATTTCAAATATCCTCCTGAGTATTTGAAATTTCCATGCTTATACTCACTTACTCCTTCTTTCCACTACACCCTTAAAAGTTTCCAACCTGTTTTCCAATCTCTCTGTTGCCTGCCTGCCTGGGCCCGATCCTGCTTTTCTCGCTGAACCGTTCCTATCCTGGACACAAACTTATTCCACTACCAGTTTAGCTAGGAGGGTGGGCTTCACAGCTAGCCCCCACCCTTCTGGTCTTTTCCCTAAAACATTTTACTCCCAAAACTACTCAAGTCCTCCCTAGTAAGGCTTGCCACCTGGGCAAAAATACATGGCCATTGGGTAAAGGCCATTTACTTAACACACAATCCAAACTCCTAAAGGGGTCTACCCAGAGACCCACCCATTTGTCTGCTGACACTTAAACAGAAAAGAAAATTACACAGAGAGCAGAGAAAATTACAGTCTAAGCCAGATTTTTCCTACTTCTATTACATTGTCCGTTACAGGGGGGGGCGGGACAGAATTATCTCAATACAACCTCAGAGCTTCATCGCACACATGGCTTCCACCCTGAGGAATTACGAACGAGAAGTTCAGTTCCGCCCACACACCTAACGCCCAAATGAACAGAGCAGAAAAACCAACAGTAACCGGTTAAACAGAACAGAGCTAAAACTAGATAGTGCACCAAAACCAGATAGTGTTTCCTTATTCTATTAGGGCTCACCTTTAACCATACAATCCTTATCATATAATACCAAACACAGCAAACATAAAATAACAAGGGTAAAACAGATAGATGGTGTAAATTCTGCAGGGCTCCCCCATTCTCTATTGCTCACCAAACTGTGACAAATTTCTGTTACCAATTATCCCTTATGTCAGGTGATCAAATTGACATTGCAGGGGGGGGGGTAGAGAAATCACACCATATAACCAAATTTTAAAGCTTCATTAAAAATAATAAAACAATGGAGAGTGTTGGGAACACTCCCACATCACTCAGGAAAAATATGAATGCTCCAAGCCTTAAGCCACTTTAATACTTACACATATCCAGACTGGCCACGTCTGTGTATAATGTTCAGAGAAGGGAAATAGGTGGACGGGAGATTATCCTGTATACAGCTTGTCCAGAATTTCCAACATGCTTCCACTCTTGGGATGGCTGTTCTTTTACACCCTGGACTCTCCTGCGGCGTCTCTTTCAGAGATTCCAGTTCAGGTCAGCTGCCCTATGGCTTCGGGGTTGCAAAAACTGTTGGATCTCACTGAACCGTTAAGCTTTGCAAATGCAATCTCAGTTTTGTAACTTGTACTGCCTTTGGTTTGCCTTTGTCCCTGTTTTCCACAACCAGCTGGGGCTGAAAGCAGTTTTACTTAGCATAGTCTGTGTGCTGGCTCTTGACCTTGTACGTAGAGCAGCTCTCTCTTTATCTCTGGGGTTAGCCGAGTTTCAAATTAACCCATTCCTAGACAAATTGCTCACACTGTGTCAGAGGCTTTTCTTTGTGATTAAAAGCTCCTCTGAGATATATGATCTTATCTAGATTGAAGATACCTTCTAATGGGCACTGTTTAGATGGATTTTCACACATGTGAAGATTCCAATTCTCTAAATACCTGCAGGTTTTAGGACCATAATGTACGTACATGTACTATGCTGGGGTACCCTTAGGGGGTGAGGTAGAATTTTTAGACTGTCCCTTACCCACTTTCCACTTACACACACAGAGAGGGTACCCTGTCCGCGCTAGCGGCTCATAAACTAAGAATCTCTCCCTACAGAACATTCACACAGGGGAGACTAACGAGGATGACTGACTCTCCTACATCCCCTTTCAGCAAAGAGCGTCGGCTAGTCTCTGAGAGACACAGCGCCGCATACTCTAATTGCATCCAATGAGATGATCAGACTGTCAGTAGCCCACACGGAAAGGAAGGGGGGGGAGGGAAGATGGGTTCACACATTCCTAGACCCAGGCAGCTTCCTCGCCGGACGATGCCAGGCTGAGTCAGCCCACCGTGGGTCGGATCTCCTAAAGATCCACTAGTTACTGGGCTTGCGTTAGACTACTCCTGATCATTAGCAATCGCTTCACAGGGCAATCTGGGCGTCTTCCAGTAACGAACACTCACACAGGTATACACACACACACACACCAAGGCCATTGTTTCCTATTGCCACGATGCATCTTATCTTGCTGCACAGTCAATAAATTCAAATGGCATGAGCCCAGCAGAGACAGACATTCCCACGGACAGTTCTCCTCCCAGTGCAGCTCTGGGGCATATGATGAGGGATTTTTTACAAGAGCTCTATATACAAACAGCTTCAGAAGCTACCCATTCGCTGACAAAACAGAAGTAATTGAAGGATCATGTTGTAATTAAGTGATCCTTCTGGTGGCCACCTTTCCTGGCTCTCTAACTGATACTGAGGCCAGTCTACTGTATAAAATCTTTTCAGTTCACTTTTAGTCATTGGATCCAAACCAAATACCTTCCAATTTGCTAGAATGCATTCTAGGGGCATACACCTTGCCCTACTAACCTTACCCTGTCCTTGCCCCATACCATGGGCGTGCCCTTGACCCACTATAGGACGCTCTCTCGTCTAGTGGGAATTACAACGGCTGGGCGTCCCCAGCCTCAGGCAAAAGTCCACACCACTGGACTGTTCCTACCTTATCCACAGGACCGGTTCCTCACCGTCGCCCGCAGCTGCTTCTCCACTATCTGAGTGCGTTGCACCGTTGTGTCCTCCAAGGTCAGCCTGACGCGTCTCTGCCGAGGCCCCCGGTAAAGACACCAGTGCGCGCTAGGCATCGGCTGTGACCATCGTCCACCGGCCATTGGAGGAGTCCGGGCAAGGCACAATTTTGCCTCGAGCCCACCCAGGGACGCCAAAACTGTTGCCGGCTCAAAGAGCCCGAGGCGGAGCAACAGCAGGGTTCGTTGCCCGGTGTGCGTCGCACTAATTATCACACCAGGGTGGAGAAGCAAAACCAGGTTTATTTGAGCCCAAATATGGTGCCAGGGAGAAAAGCATTCTCAAATCCTGCACACCCGCGCGCAGGCGGGATCCCAGCATTTATACCCCCCTTGTTTGTGTAAGCCTTTTGTTCGGTTTTCCCCCTCACCCCTCCCTTCCCAGCAGCAGCTACATTAGGCATTACATTTCAGCGTGTTAGAAAAGGTCTCATCCACAAGCTTATCTCTGGCCTTCACAGAACAAACGCATACAGATTTTCCTTCCCCCTCTCTCCCCCTCCTCCCCGCCGCTTCTGCTGTTTCAAACTCCTACATTTGCAAGCTGAAATTGCTGACAGTTACACATTTTGCTTGCAGTCTGTTATCATCTTTGGCTGGTTAAAGTTCACAGCATGTAAGAACTTTGGTTCACTTCAGGCCCAAAGTCACAACTTTGGTTTACTCAGGCCTAGTGGCACCAACAATGTTAAGTACTTTTATGTATCTTCACTAACCGACAGTACAGGTGAAATCACCAGTGGTAGCAACCGTGCTGTTGTACTGCAGCCAACAATTAGGCATTTTTACCACCAATATGCTTCTACCAGTGACAATTTACTGGTGGTGGTAATGTAGGTTAGTCCTAAGAATCTGATCCAGCAAACACTTACAATTGTATGTAGTCCCACTGAAGCAAATATGTCAATGCCCAATAATAAGGAATTGATCCTTGCACATGAATGAATTCAGTTACGGTCTTGGGTCCTATGTCTGGCAATAAGTCTTTCCAGGATCAAACTCTAAAATACTAAAAAATCCATATACTCAGTATAATCATATATTACCAACTCTTGCAAATGTTATCTCGAGTCATGGGATATTTGATGTTTTTCTTAAACACCTAGCTCCTGGAGTCACACAAAATCTCAGCGTTCCTTAAAAAAAAAATTCTAGTCCTCATGTCTGGGGAAAAAACCTGAAAAAGTCTCAAAAAGTAGAAGGCTAATAAAAAGAACCCCAGATTTATTATTTTTAAAAAATCTCATGATTTACGGGGGCCTGACTCACGTTTTTATAACACTTTGGGTTGGCAATACTAAATGGTGGTTTCTCTGCTAGAGTAACATCAGGCTGATCTTTTCATGTTAATACTATCCTGCATGGTCCTGCAAGATGTTAGGTGCACTGAAAATGGATTGGTGCCGCATTAATATATTAGCCTTTACAAAAAACAAACAAACCTAACCACAGCTGGCTTGCACTGATGGGCTCGCTAATGTTGAATCATAGAATCATAGAAATGTAGGACTGGAAGGGACCTTGATAAGTCATCTAGTCCTGTTCCCTGCACTGAGGCAGGACTAACTATTGTCTAGAGACCACTCCTGACAGGTGTTAGCCTGACTTGTTCTTAAAAACCTCTAATGAGGGAGATTCCACATCTCCCTAGGTAATTTGTTCCAGTGCTTAACTACCCTTACAGTTAGGGAGTTTTTCCTAATGTCTAACCCAGAGGTCGGCAACCTCTGGCACACAGCTCACCAGGGTAAGCACCCTGGCGGGCCGGGCCAGTTTGTTTATCTGCTGCGTCAGCAGGTTCGGCTGATTGTGGCTCCCATTGGCCACGGTTCGCTGTCCCAGGCCAATGGGGGCAGTGGGAAGCCACAGCCAGCACATCCCTCGGCTCGCGGCGCTTCCCACCGTCCCCATTGGCCTGGGACGGCGAACTGCAGCCAGTGGGAGCTGCGGTCCGCCGAACCTGCCGATGTGACAGGTAAACAAACTGGCCCGGCCCGCCAGGGTACTTACCCTGGCGAGCCACGTGCCAGAGGTTGCCGACCCCTCGTCTAACCTAAATTTTCCTTACTCCAATTTAAGCCCATTGCTTCTTGTCCTGTCCTCAGTGGATAAGGAAAACAATTTATCACCCTCCTCTTTATAACAAACATTTATATACTTGAAGACTGTTAAAATGTCACTGCTCAGGCTTCTCTTCTCCAGATTGAACAAACCCAATTTTTTCAATCTTTCCTCTTAAATCATGTTTTTTGTACCTTAAAACATTTTGGTTTGTCTTCTCTGGACTTTCTCCAATTTGTCACATCTTTCCCAAAGTGTGGTGCCTAGAACTGGACACAGTATTCCAGTTGAGGCCTTATCAGCACTGACTAGAAGTGGAAGTATTACATGTCATGTCTTGCTGAAGAGCTCTGTGGAAGCTTGAAAGTTTGTTTTTCACCAACAAAAGTTAGTCCAATAAAAGATATTACCTCACCCACCTTGTCTCTCTAATTTAGTTTGTGATCCACTATAATTCCCAGATCCTTTTCAGAAGTACTCTTTCTTAGGCAGTCATTTCTCATCTTGTATTTGTGCAATTGATTATTCCTTTCTGTGTAGTACTTTGCATTTGTCCTTACTGAATTTCATCCTATTTATTTCATACCATTTCTCCAGTTTGTCAAGATCATTTTGAATTATATCACATCCTCCAAAGCACTTGCAACCCCTCCCAGCTTGGTATTGGCCACAGATTTTATAACTGTACTATCTATGCCATTATATCCAAATTATTTATGAAGGTATTGAATAGAACTGGACCCAGGACAAATCCCTGTGGGACCCCACTCAATATGCCCTTCCAGCTTAACTGTGAACCACTGAAAACCAGTTGTGCACCCACCTTATAGTACATTTGTCTAGGCTGTATTTCCCAAATTTGCTTATGAGAAGGTCATGTGACACAGTATAAGAAGCCTTACTAAAGTTGAGATATATCACAGTACCCTGCCAAAAAAACAGGTAGATAAGGTTTTGTGGCTTTTTGCATTTTTATCACCTTGTTAATTGTTCAGACACCTTTTGTAGTTGTCTCTAAACTACTGGACACTGGGTAGAGGAGATGTTCTGGAAGAAAAGACTGCATGGCCAGATCATTTGTGTGCTACAGCAATCCCTTGTGGCTAAAATGGTCCAGAGAGAAGTAATTGGCAGATAACATCATTTATATACTCTGCTCTAAACTATCCTGGAGATCAGGTAGGGGTCTAATCCAATTCCCATGCAAATCAGTGGAAGATTTTAATGACAGTTGGGTCAGGCCTTAAATACAGAAGCAGCCCAAGGATCGGGGGATGGGAAACAAACAGTTCCTTTGCCCGTCCCCTCTCACTTTCAGTCAGCTGCATAAAAGAGGTTCTGGTCTTTATTCCAAGTCAGTTTCAGATGCAGTTTCCCCACCCCCAGGAGCCACTGCCGGACATGCTGTGTGCCACTGCCAGCCCGGAGTCGCTTGAGGTAAGCAGCACCAGGCTGCAGCCCACACTCTGAACCCCTCCTGCACCCTGCACTCCAATCCCCTGCACCTTGAGTCCCTGCAGCACCCTGCACCCCTCCTGCACCCCAACCCCTTGCCCTAGCCCTACATTCATGGCCCTGCATACAATTTCCCCACCCAGGTGTGGCCATTGGTCCAAAAAGTTTGCCCACCGCTTGCCTAACAAGTAAGCATGTCTGCACTGGCAAGACAATACATGTACCATGACATAACATATTGTCCCCAAACAGGGAATGAGTATAGTCAGGCCTTCTGGTATCAACCAATTTTAAACACAGGTGCTTGCTACTTCCAACTCAATGTCTGGTCTACCTCATGCTCTCAACTGCAGCTTATTATAACACTTTCATTGCTGTAACAGCTGAGCACTGTGAGATAGCTGTACAAACTATGCATTGTAATCTTATTAGGTTCTAAAGGCACTATAAGTGGTGATGTTTTCTTTCAGTGTTTAAAAGCAGGAGTTAAAAGTTAAAAGCAAGTCAGGAAGCATCTGTATTGATGCAAGTTATCTAATTGATAAAGTAGAAGTCACTGAGACCTAAGCTGCCTATGAAACATATATATGAAAATATGGGGTAATTCCCCTGTTTTGCCTGAAATCAACGAAGGTACTTGTATATTTTTAGTGATGATTGACTGCCCAGAAAGGGTAGACTCCTGTTTTTGTCTTTCAGATAATCAGAGAAAACTGATGCTAGCTGAACAGCATTCAACATACCATGCCTTTGATGGCACAGTAAAAATTATGTTTTGTGTTTTATGTTCTGTCTTGTGGTGTTTGTCTCGTGGCCAGAATTGTTTTGTTTATGGGATGGTCTGGATTGGAATACAGATACTTGTTTTGTTCAACTTAGAATACAAAGTGTTTGGATAAATTGGGAAAAATATGATATACTAAAGTTTAATACATTTCCTTAAGTAAGAGAAAGAGAAACTTTATTGGCCAAATCTTTTAATTGAAAATTGTTAGTAAAACTTGCATACCAATAGTTTTTGGAAGCAAGGACATGGAAAGTTAACCCACTCCCCATATTGTACATGGAATCCTTCTGGCTATCTCAGATTTCTAGCCAGAGGGCTGGGGATGGTGGGAAACTATTGCACTAGAGGTTGTATGAAATAAACTCATCAAAGTGGGTGTGCTTGTCCTAGCTTGTTGTCCTAAAGCTCTGACAAAAGTTATTTTAGTAAAAGGATATATGTGACAAACTTTAAATAATAAGACTAATGTACTGTATAAAGGCAATGTATATGTGTTCATTGTTAGAAAAAGATGTATAAGTGAAGGCTAAGTTTCCTTTGTAGGTTAAAAGAAGCCAAAAAGGAAAAAGGAAGAAGGACGAGTTAACTGAGGAAAAATAGCTAACATGCTGAGTTTAAAGATAGGGCATTAGCCCCATTCAAAGACACTGCTCTCAGCTAAGACTTAGCTAATAACCAAGACCGGGGGGGCTTAAATGTGCCCACACAGCTGTAAAGTCTGCAAATCGCTGACAGGCACTAATGAAATGTGTTAGGTTTCTTTTTTTCACAGGTAAAAAACGCACTACACAAAGACCCCAGAAGCCCTGCCACTCCTTGGAACCAGGAAACTGGATTAATGTAAAGATCCATTAAGCGAAAGACTGCTTTGGCTCCACGCTGGAAAGACCCTTATTAAGTCCTGCTGACCACCAACAGCGTTGTGCAGTGTCAGAATCCCGGATTTCCTGACCAAAAAGGACATTATGAACTGACCCTGGTGAAGAAACCAAGAATTATACACTGGCAGGAAGAAATTTGTGGGACCCCTGTTTGGGAATGTGGTATTGATTGGATTTTGGGGTTTATTCTACAGGCTGCACCCTGTGTTTTGGGATAAATCCTTCAGCATGTATTGCTCACAAGGGGCTGCCATTAGATTAGCACACCAGAAAGCCTAGGTTATTCCCTCTGCAAGCAGAGGGAATTGACCAGATCCCTGTGGACTCAGGCCAATAATGCAGCGGCCATTTGAAATATTCTTACAAGCTGGGAACATGATAAGAAATTGGGCCAACTAGAAAAGGCCACTAGCCTTATTTTTGAAGCTCAGCTATCCCAAGTACAGGCTGGAGTTGGTGAGTTATATGTCATTTCCACCCTTAGTTCTATGACCCAGAAGTTGCTGACAGAGATGGTATTGAGAATCACTGAGACTGGGAAGGTATTGCAGTGGGATCTGGTATATTTAGATGGATCTTGCGCACCAGACTTGGCCCACTGCCCTTACAGATGCATCAGGAACCATCTGATCTGTGGTCGGGGGGACATACTTGGACGCTTTCTGGATGGAAGTATGGACATTCACAGTGCTCCTTCCAAGCATATGGACCGGTTAGGGTGGGTGTGGGCTTCCACATACCAAATCCTACCGGGTCCATGGGGAGGATGAATGTGGAACTGAATGCTCCCTTATTAATAACCCCAGCTCCCTAGAGCTTAATTATTTTTTTGTCTTCAAAGTATGAGAAAACTCAGCCAAATGTTTGTTGAGTATTCTCAAAGGGGGGAATTGTTGGTGTCATTAAGCATAACCCTAGGTAACTCAGGAGGGTGGAAAAACCACAGTATTAATGAAGCCTTTCTGTACCAGGCCTGAATGAATCAGGGTTGATGCTAAGCTTGTCCAAACCACTTCCATGTTGGACTCTGATTAACCTTGCAAGTCAGAATTGAGAATGGAATGTGTAACTGCTCCTTATCAGTGCAACACTGGCAGCAGGAGATAGTAAAAAGGGGCCCTACTTGTGTTTAGTTTAGAAAGAGGAGAAGGGGAGGGGAGGCAAAGTAATAAATCCAGAAGTAAACCAACCTAACAGCCTTGAAAAGTTACTAATAAGATGAATTGTTTGTTGTCAAGAATGATTTAATCTGTTTGATGTAATTGCCAGCTATACAATATGTCTACTATATAGGAGGGGAGTAAAGGGGGGAGGAGAACAGTGGGGGGTAATGAGGATGCCTAGTTGAAGTCATGTATAAGAAGAGACACACAGCTTATGTCTGTGTGCTTGATTTGAGACGTGTGTGTCTCCGAGCATCCTGTTATTTGAGAACTCAAATACACTTTTGACTGCTTCTCCACCCTGGTGTGTCTATTGGAAGCGAGGTACACCGGGCAACGAACCACTGTTTGCTGCCTCAGGCCTTTTGGGCCGGCAACAAGGGGGTCGTGACCCCCCGGGGGTCGTGCCCCATCCAACCCCCATGCTCCTTGATGCCCCCCCCGGGACCCCTGACCCATCCACCCTCCATCCCTGTCCCCTGACTGCCCCCTGCCACCCCACCCAACCCCTCCTCTCATTCTTGATGCCCCCCGGGACCCCTGCCCCATCCAACCACTTTTCACTGAAGACTGAAGTAAAAGAGACATTAAACACTTCAGGCTGCTTGATATCATCAGTTATTAGATCTCCTTCCCCACTAAATAGAAAACCTACACTTTCCTCCATCCTTCTTTTACTCCTGATGTATTTAACAAACCTCTTCAAATTGCCTTTTACTGTATGTTCATTGCTAGATGTAACTCATTTTGTGCTTTAGCCTTTTTTATTTTGTTCCCTACATGCTTGTGCTACGCTTTTGTAATCCTCCTTAGCAATTTGTCCATGTTTCCACTTTTTGTAGGATTCCTTTTTGATTTTCAGGTCATTAAAGAGCACCTGATGGAATTATATTGGCCTCTTACTATTCTCTCTTTCCTTCACACTGAGATAGTTTGAATTTATGCCTTTAATACTGTCTTCTTGAGAAACTGCCAACTCTCATGAACTCCTTTATCCCTTAAATTTTATTCCCATGAGACCTTACCTACCAATGTTCTAAATTTGTTAAAGTCTGCTTTTTTGAAGTCCTTATTCTCCTGATCTCACGCCTTCCTTTCCTTAGAATCATTAAATCGATAATTTCATGATTACTTTGACCCAAATTGCACTCCACCTTCAGATTCGCTACCAATTCCTCCTTGACCAGAGTCAAGTCTAAAATGGCTGTCCCACAGGTTACTTCTTCCACTTTCTGAAACAAGAAATTGACCCAATATATTCTAAGAATTTATTGGAAGTGCTGTGTTTTGTTGTGTTACTTTTTCAGCAGATGTCTGAGTAAAAACCCCATTACTACCAGCTCCTGTGTTTTGGATATTTGTTATTTGTTCTAGAAATGCCTCATCCACCTCCTCTTCCTGATTTGGTGGTCTATAGCTGGCCTCTACTATGATGTCATCCATATTTCCCCCCACCTTTTATTTTTACCCAAAGACTTTCAGCTGATCTGCCTTCTTGATGGACAATGCAACACCATCTACTTTTTTTCCCCAGCACATCCTCCTCGAATGAGCTGTCCCCCTCTATACCATTATTCTAGTCATGAGACTTATCCCACAAAGCCTCTGTGATGCCAATTAAATCATTTATCTTATATACGAATATGTCCCACTATGCCCACACTACTATTTTCAGTATGCTATCTTGAGCTGAGCTAGTTCAAGTCCGTGTACTCAAGCTGGGACTCTCACCTCCCAGCTGCAGTGTAGACATATTCTACGAGAATTTAAGCCCTGCTGGAGAAAACTATGAGTAAGTGAAAATTGAATTATTACTGAAAAACTTTTGCATCCTTAATTGTACCATTAGTTAAAAAATGATCTACATTAATATTACTTTTGTTTGATGTTTTCTCTACATTTCAGTTCATTGATGATTTATAAATGACTACAGAAAATAGGAACCACAGTTTAATCCAAAGATATCCTACAAAAGCCTAAACATCAAGGTTAGTAAAATATTAAGTCTTAAATGCAACAACGTAACTAAATGGTTCAGAGTGAAGTTTAATGGAGGGACAATAAGAAAGTAGGACATGCCCAGAAGGGCAAATCTAGTGCCCATCTATAAAAAGAGAAATAAGGACAACCCAGGGAATTACAGACCAGTCAGCTTAACTTCTGTACCTGGAAAGATAATGGAGCAAATAATTAAGCAATAAATTTGCAAACACCTAGACGATAAGGTGATAAATAACAGTCAGCATGGATTTGTCAAGAACAAATTGTGTCAAACCAACCTGATAGCTTTCTTTGAGAGGGTAACAAGCCTTGTGGATGGGGGAAAGTGATAGATGTGGTATAGCTTGACTTTAGCCAGGCTTTTGATACTGTCTCACAAGACCTTCTCATAAACAAACTAGGGAAATACAACCTAGAGGGAGCTACTATAAGGTGGGTGCATAACTGGTTGGAAAATCATTCCTAGAGAGTAGTGATCAGTGGTTCACAGTTATGCTGGAAGGGCATAGAATATTAGGGTTGGAAGGGACCTCAGGAGGTCATCTAGTCCAACCCCTGGCTCAAAGCAGGACCAATCCCCAGATTTTTACCCCCAGTTCCCCAAATGGCCCCCTCAAGGACTGAACTCACAACCCTGGGTTTAGCAGGCCAATGCTCAAACCACTGAGCTATCCCTCCCCCCAACATAATGAGTGGGGTCCCGCAGGGACTGGTTCTGGGTCCGGTTCTGTTCAATATCTTCATCAATGATTTTGATAATGGCATAGAGAGTACACTTATAAAGTTTGTGAATGATACCAACCTGGGAGGGGTTGCAAGTGCTTTGAAAGATAGGATTAAAATTCAAAATGATCTGGACAAACTGGAGAAATGACCTGAAGTAAATACGATGAAATTCAATAAGGACAAATGCAAAGTACTCCATTTAGAAAGGAACAATCAGTTGCACACATACAAAATGGGAAATGACTGCCTAGGAAGGAGTACTGCAGAAAGGGATCTGGGAATCATAGTGGATCACAAGCTTAATATGAGTTAACAGTGTAACACTGTTGCAAAAAAAGCAAACATCATTCTGGTCTGTATTAGCAGGAGTATTGTAAGCAAAACACAAGTAATTCTTCTGTGACATATTTTTCATGTATGTGATTTTGGTAGAGCCCTAAGAATAAATGTCCACACAGGGAGTTAGTATGGACTAGCTACTGCATTGTAAATTCACACTGTAGCTCATTGATTCTAATCTCAGCCTTTCCTGACCACTGTATCCCTTTCAGGAGTCTGAAGCCTGAGATCCACTGCCTGGGGCTAAAGCATACAACTTAGCATTACTGGGCTCCCTGTGGTGTAGAGTGCCAGGCAACAGCCTTGCTTGCAGCCCCCCTAAATCTATCGATGCACCCCCCCCACCCCAGGCTGAGAAACACTGACGTAGACACAGGGTGGCTCCAGGCCCCAGCACGCCAAGCACGTGCCTGCAAGCCGCAGGGGGCGCTCTGCCGGTGCTGCGAGGGCGGCAGGCAGGCAGGCTGCCTCCAGCGGCTTGCCTGCGGAGGGTCCGCTAGTCCCGTGGCTTCGGAGGACCAGCGGACCCTCTGCAGGCAAACTGCCGGAGGCAGCCTGCCTGCCGTGCTTGGGGCAGCAAAATCCCTAGAGCCGCCCCTGCGAAGACAAGTAGACACGCCGCCTGGAAGACTTCTGTGTACCCACAGTGGGTATGCATACCCTTGGTTGAAAACCACTGCTCTAGCTTATTTTGCAATATTTTCCCTGTGTAGACAAGCCCTTTCCACTCTGGGCAGTTTATATTCTGAGCAGCATATCTGTTAGATACTCCATAGCAAACACCCAGGACCTCACCTTCTTTTCTTTTCAGATCACTGTACTGTAGCTTTCCTCCCCATCATGAAGAAGCATTAAAGAAGGCAAGACAGGAACTTCTGCTCCCCTGCCCTGGCAGTGATACTGTTGCCGGCCCAAAGGGCCCGAGGGGGCAACAGTGGGGTTCGTTGCCCAGTGTGCGTCACACTAATTAACACACCAGGGTGGAGAAGCAAACCAAGTTTATTTGAGCCCAAATAAGGTGCAAGGGAGAAATAGCAATCTCAAATCCTGCACACCTGCGCGCAGGCGGGGTCCCAGCATTTATTACCCCCCCCCTTTTTTTTTTATCTGTACTTTTCCACTGTGGGGAGTATTTTCTCATGCATATAGCCTTGATTACAGCATCTGCTTTCCGCCTATTTTATCTAATATTGGCTGTATCTGGTACCAACCGGCCTTGCAGCTGCCAGTAGTCAGCACATAGCACAAGAGATTACAAAAGTTTAGTAAGGCTAACTAAAGCGCTTCACATAGAGGTACTTTGGTTCACATAGGCCTAGAGCCATCCTCCCGAGTTACCTAGATTTATGCCCAGTGACACCAACAATACAAAGTGGCAGCCGCCGGGCATATCTAACATGCGGCCCCCTGACACTGGCAAAGATAGTGCGTAGCACCGAACATTTATCAGACTCTGGCCGCTGCACTGCCTTACATACCATGTAGCAGCAGAGCCAGCGAGGCTGTGCATTAGCTTGTATGACGCTGTATCCCAGCACCTGGCCTTCCCGCTCCGAGCGCAACCACGGGGCACCGTGAGCACAGCGCCCACAGGGTGCTCTCAGCGTGGAGCAGCTAACACGCGGGTAACTGGGTGGGAACGGCTTCAGCCGGAGGCAGCTTACCGGGGGACTGACTGGCCAAGCAGGCGGCGGGGAGAAGGGGGCTGAGCTGGGCACGGCCTGAGGGGAGAAGGGAGCTGAGTGGCCAGGCGGGCGGCGAGGAGAAGGGGGCTGGGCTGGGCACGGCCTGAGGGGAGAAGGGGGAAGAGTGGCCAGGCGGGAGGCGAGGAGAAGGGGGCTGGGCTGGGCACGGCCTGAGGGGAGAAGGGAGCTGAGTGGCCAGGCGGGCGGAGAGGAGAAGGGGGCTGGGCTGGGCACGGCCTGAGGGGAGAAGGGAGCTGAGTGGCCAGGCGGGCGGCGAGGAGAAGGGGGCTGGGCTGGGCACGGCCTGAGGGGAGAAGGGAGCTGAGTGGCCAGGCGGGCGGCGAGGAGAAGGGGGCTGGGCTGGGCACGGCCTGAGGGGCGACGGGGGCCGAGTGGCCAGGCGGGCGGCGAGGAGAAGGGGGCTGGGCTGGGCAGGGCCTGAGGGGAGAAGGGGACTGACTGGCCAAGCAGGCGGCGAGGAGAAGGGGGCTGGGCTGGGCACGGCCTGAGGGGAGAAGGGAGCTGAGTGGCCAGGGGGGGGAAGGGGGCTGAGCTGGGCACGGCCTGAGGGGAGAAGGGGGAAGAGTGGCCAGGCGGGCGGCGAGGAGAAGGGGGCTGGGCTGGGCACGGCCTGAGGGGAGAAGGGGGCTGAGTGGGATGGAGAAGGGGGCTGGGCAGGGCCTGAGGAAAGGCGGGAGAAGGGAGCTGAGTGGCCAGGCGAGGAGAAGGGGGCTGGGCTGGGCACGACCTGAGGGGAGAAGGGGGCTGAGTGGCCAAGCAGGCGGCGGGGAGAAGGGGGCTGAGCTGGGCACGGCCTGAGGGGAGAAGGGAGCTGAGTGGCCAGGCGGGGGAAGGAGGCTGAGCTGGGCACGGCCTGAGGGGAGAAGGGGGAAGAGTGGCCAGGCGGGCAGCGAGGAGAAGGGGGCTGGGCTGGGCACGGCCTAAGGGGAGAAGGGGGCTGAGTGGGAGGGAGAAGGGGGCTGGGCAGGGCCTGAGGAAAGGCGGGAGAAGGGAGCTGAGTGGCCAGGCGAGGAGAAGGGGGCTGGGCTGGGCACGACCTGAGGGGAGAAGGGAGAAGGGAGCTGAGTGGCCAGGCGGGGGAAGGGGGCTGAGCTGGGCACGGCCTGAGGGGAGAAGGGAGCTGAGTGGCCAGGCGGGCGGCGAGGAGAAGGGGGCTGGGCTGGGCACGGCCTGAGGGGAGAAGGGGGCTGAGTGGGAGGGAGAAGGGGGCTGGGCAGGGCCTGAGGAAAGGCGGGAGAAGGGAGCTGAGTGGCCAGGCGAGAAGGGGGCTGGGCTGGGCACGGCCTGAGGGGAGAAGGGGGCTGAGTGGCCAAGCAGGCGGAGGGGAGAAGGGGGCTGGGCTGGGCACGGCCTGAGGGGAGAAGGGAGCTGAGTGGCCAGGCGGGGGAAGGGGGCTGTGCTGGGCACGGCCTGAGGGGAGAAGGGGGAAGAGTGGCCAGGCGGGCGGCGAGGAGAAGGGGGCTGGGCTGGGCACGGCCTGAGGGGAGAAGGGAGCTGAGTGGCCAGGCGGGCGGCGAGGAGAAGGGGGCTGGGCTGGGCACGGCCTGAGGGGAGAAGGGAGCTGAGTGGCCAGGCGGGCGGCGAGGAGAAGGGGGCTGGGCTGGGCACGGCCTGAGGGGAGAAGGGGGAAGAGTGGCCAGGCGGGGGAAGGGGGCTGAGCTGGGCACGGCCTGAGGGGAGAAGGGGGAAGAGTGGCCAGGCGGGCAGCGAGGAGAAGGGTTCTGGGCTGGGCACGGCCTGAGGGGAGAAGGGGACTGACTGGCCCAAGCAGGCGGCGAGGAGAAGGGGGCTGAGCTGGGCACGGCCTGAGGGGAGAAGGGAGCTGAGTGGCCAGGTGGGGGAAGGGGGCTGAGCTGGGCACGGCCTGAGGGGAGAAGGGGGAAGAGTGGCCAGGCAGGCGGCGAGGAGAAGGGGGCTGAGCTGGGCACGGCCTGAGGGGAGAAGGGAGAAGGGAGCTGAGTGGCCAGGCGGGGGAAGGGGGCTGAGCTGGGCACGGCCTGAGGGGAGAAGGGAGAAGGGAGCTGAGTGGCCAGGCGGGGGAAGGGGGCTGGGCTGGGCACGGCCTGAGGGGAGAAGGGAGAAGGGAGCTGAGTGGCCAGGCGGGGGACGGGGGCTGGGCTGGGCACAGCCTGAGGGGAGAAGGGAGAAGGGAGCTGAGTGGCCAGGGGGGGGAAGGGGGCTGAGCTGGGCACGGCCTGAGGGGAGAAGGGGGAAGAATGGCCAGGCGGGCGGCGAGGAGAAGGGGGCTGGGCTGGGCACGGCCTGAGGGAGAAGGGAGCTGAGTGGCCAGGCGGGCGGCGAGGAGAAGGGGGCTGGGCTGGGCACGGCCTGAGGGGAGAAGGGAGCTGAGTGGCCAGGCGGGCGGCGAGAAGGGGGCTGGTCTGGGCACGGCCTGAGGGGAGAAGGGAGCTGAGTGGCCAGGCGGGGGAAAGGGGCTGAGCTGGGCACGGCCTGAGGGGAAAAGGGGGAAGAGTGGCCAGGCGGGCGGCGAGGAGAAGGGGGCTGGGCTGGGCACGGCCTGAGGGGAGAAGGGGGAAGAGTGGCCAGGCGGGCGGCGAGGAGAACGGCTCTGGGCTTGTCACGGCCTGCGGGGAGAAGGGGGAAGAGTGGCCAGGCGGGCGGCGAGGAGAAGGGGGCTGGGCTGGGCACGGCCTGAGGGGAGAAGGGGGCTGAGTGGCCAAGCAGGCGGCGAGGAGAAGGGGGCTGAGCTGGGCACGGCCTGAGGGGAGAAGGGAGCTGAGTGGCCAGGCGGGGGAAAGGGGCTGAGCTGGGCACGGCCTGAGGGGAAAAGGGGGAAGAGTGGCCAGGCGGGCGGCAAGGAGAAGGGGGCTGGGCTGGGCACGGCCTGAGGGGAGAAGGGGGCTGAGTGGGAGGGAGAAGGGGGCTGGGCAGGGCCTGAGGGAAGGCGGGAGAAGGGAGCTGAGTGGCCGGGCGAGGAGAAGGGGGCTGGGCTGGGCACGGCCTGAGGGGAGAAGGGAGAAGGGAGCTGAGTGGCCAGGCGGGGGAAGGGGGCTGAGCTGGGCACGACCTGAGGGGAGAAGGGAGCTGAGTGGGAGGGAGAAGGGGGCTGGGCAGGGCCTGAGGGAAGGCGGGAGAAGGGAGCTGAGTGGCCGGGCGGGGGAAGGGGGCGGGGCTGGGCAGGGCCTGCGGTAGGAAGGCGGGAGAACGTGCGGAAGTGGGGGAGAAGAGTGGATCAGAGACAGGTCGCGGAAAGGCGCAAGGAAGGACGCCAAAAAGAAGTTGGGGGAGGGGCAGGGCCGTGTATTCCCGTCTCCATGGTGACTGATGGGACGCTGCGTGTCTTCCCCTCCCTTCCGTAAAAGACCCAGGGCGCAAGCGCGGCCCAGTCGTTAGAGCGACTCGGTGCGGAGCGGGCGGGGATGGCGCATTACAATGTGCGGGGCTGCAACTTCTCCCCGGAACCCACCGCCCTCTCTTGGTCCCCCCTCCTCCACCGCGGAGTCTCGGTGTCCCGCTGGCTGCCTCTGCGCCCTTCTCAGACAGGCCCGGGCGAAGCCGGCTCGCCGACCCCGGGCTGCCTCGCCCCGGCCCGCGCTAACCTTGTTCCCATCCTTCCCTCAGGCCACGGAGTCTAAGCGGGAGCAGTTCCGCCGCTACCTGGAGAAATCCGGGGTGCTGGACACGCTCACCAAAGGTAAATGCTCCGTGTCGCTGCCCCCAGCGTGGGGGAAGGGAAATGCTCCCCCTGCGCCGCGCAGGGAGCAAAGGTCCGTGTTCTCTTGCCCTTGGTTGCAAGCGGGTGCAGGGCCATTCTCTAGCAGCTGCTCTCCGGGCACCCTCGCCGCCCAGTATTGTCAGGTGGTAGGTGACCAGTAGCCCTCGTTGAGAATCCTGTGGGTCAGGCCTTATTTTTTTCAGAGTACTTACTATTTCTGTAGCACTTTATATATTCAAAGCAAAGTTCTATTTGATTTCAGTTGTAGCATTGAGCACACCCCACTTCTGCAACTCTGACCCATTGGCCTCGATCCCTGGTACTCACTCCACACAGTGGGTACCTGTGAGTTTTGGTTTAAGTGACTTGTTCAGCATTGCAGAAGTAAGGATAACATTCAGTTCTTCAGGGTGGCATTCAAGGTCTGTAACCATGAGACTATCCTTTTTCTCCCTATAATTCTCTGCTTTATTTGCTCCACAATATTCAGCCTCTACAACAAAGGAGGCAGGGTTCTTGTAGACAAAAGCCTCATTCGCTACACAGTTCTTTTTGATTCCTGGTATACTGAATGAGTCAGAAGTCTTGTAGGGTGAAAAAAAGTATGTAATCATGTTACTAAAGAGTGTCATGCACCTAGACTTAAGGTCAGAAGGGACCATTATGATCATCTAGTCTGACCTCCTGCACAGTGCAGGCCATAGAATCTCACCCACCCACTCCTGTAACAAACCCCTAACCTATGTCTGAGCTATTGAAGTCCTCAAATCATGGCTTAAAGACCACAAGGTGCAGAGAATCCTCCAACAAGTGACCCGTGCCCCACACTGCAGAGGAAGGCAAAAAACCTCCAGGGCCTCTGCCAATGTTCCCTGGAGAAAAATTCGTTCCTGACCACAAATATGGCGATTAGTTAAACCTTGAGCATGTGGGCAAGACTCACCAGCTGGCACCCAGGAAAGAATTCTCTGTAGCAACTCAGATCCCACCCCCATCTAACATCCCATCACAGACCATTGGGCATATTTACCTGCTAATAATCAAAGATCAATTAATTGCCAGAATTAGGCTATCCCATCATACCATCCCCCTCCACAAAGTTATCAAGCTTAGTCTTGAAGCCAGATATGTCTTTTGCCCCCATTACTCCCCTTGGAAGGCTGTTCCAGAACTTCACTCCTCTGATGGTTAGAAACCTTCGTCTAATTTCAAGTCTAAACTTCCTAGTGTCCAGTTTATATCCATTTGTTCTTGTGTCCACATTGGTACTGAGCTTAAATAATTCCTCTCCCTCTCTGGTATTTATTCCTCTGATATATTTATAGAGGGCAATCATATCTCCCTTCAGCCTTTTGGTTAGGCTAAACAAGCCAAACTCTGAGTCTCCTTTCATAAGACAGGTTTTCTATTCCTCGGATCATCCTAGTAGCCCTTCTCTGTACCTGTTTCAGTTTGAATTCATCCTTCTTAAACATGGGAGACCCGAACTGCACACAGTATTCCAGATGAGGTCCCACCAGTGCCTTGTATAACTGTACTAACATCTCCTTATCTTTACTGGAAATACCTCGCTTGATGCATTCCAAAACCGCATTAGCTTTTTTAACGGCCATATCACATTGGTGGCTCACAATCAACACTCCAAGATCTTTCTCCTCCCCTGTTGCTTCCAACTGGTGTGTCCCCAATTTATAACCAAAATTCTTGTTATTAATCCCTAAATGCATGACCCTGCACTTTTTACTATTACTCCAGTTTACAAGGTCATCCAGATCTTCCTGTATGCAAAAAAGGGGCACAAGCAGCCTTAATCCTGACACTTCTCTGCAATCAGAATATTCCTTTAACATATTTTTTATTTAATTACACATTTAGAAAACAAACTAACCAAATTCCATCTTGTGGAATCATATTGATCCTCATATGGATTGATGGCAGGTTTGTGACCTCTAGGTTGGCCCCTGAGTTCCTGGCGTGGGAGGCTGGCCCCTGGCCCCTCCCCTGCAGCCTCAGCTCACTGTGCCACTGGCACAATGCTCTGGGTGGCGAGCTCCTGGGGCAGCGCAGCTGCAGAGCCTGGCCTGACCCGAACTGGTGCTCTGTGCTGTGCGGTGCAGCTCTCTGTCATGGTGCAGCCGTGCTGCGGTGCTCCAGGCAGCGCCATAAGGGGGCAAGGAGTGGGGGAGGGGGGTTGGATAGAGGGAAAGGGAGTTTGGGGGGTGGTCAGGGGCTGGGGGTGTGGATAGGGGTTGGGGGCGGTCAGAAGGCTGGGAATAGGGTGGTTGGATGGGGCAGAGGTCCTGGATGGGGCAGTCAGGAAGGAGAGGGGTTGGATGGGGCGGCAGGGGGCGGTTCGGGCACAGGGAGCAGGGGGTTCGATGGGGCAGGTGTCTGGTGGGGGCTGTCGGGGCAAGAAGCAAAGGGGGGGTCGGATCGGGGCCTGAGTGATGCCTGCCTGTATGGGGAGGCACAGCTTCCCCTAACCGGCCCTCCATACAATTTCTGAAACCCGATGTGGCCCTCAGGCCAAAGAGTTTGCCTGCCCCTGCTCTAGGTCCACTGCAGAAACCTCTCCCAAGCTAATGGAGCAACTGATAGCAGCAGCAATCTGTGTGGACTAACCACTAAAGAGGGATGAGACACATTTTGCTAGTGTTTCTGAAGTTATTTGATAATTCTGGGTTCAATTCTATGTTTTGGTGGGGAATATGCTTCTAGTTGTAAACACTTCTCCTTTGCTTGTACCCTGTCTTTGTGCTCTCTGGTTCCTGCCCCTCTTCCACTCTGCTGCTGTCAAGCCTCCCCACCCATCCCATTGCTATTCTGTCCTTGCCTCTGTGCATTAAAGGCAGGTAGCATTTGCATAGCTTTCAAGGCGACAATCATGATAATCTAGTATGACAACCTGCACATCGCGGACCACAGAACCTCAGCCACTCACTCCTGCAATAGGCCTATAACCTCTGTCTGAGTTTCAGCAGTCCTCAAATCTTGATTTAAAAAAAGTTACAGATGCCACTATTTACTCTAGTTCAAACTTGTGACCTGTGCCCCATGCCCATTGGAAGGTGAAACCTCTCCTCTCTCAGGCTCTCTGCCAGTTTCATATGGGAAAATTCCTCCTGACCCCAAATAAGGTGGTCAGTTAGACTCTGAGCATGTGGGGAAGACCCACTAGTCAGACTACTAGGAAAGAATTCTCCCCATTTATTGCCCCATCTCTGCCTGTTGGAGATATTTGTTAATAGCAGACATAGATGGGCCATGTGCCATTTTAGGTTACCTCATCATTCTATCCCCTCAATAAACTTATCAAGCTCAGTCTTGAAACCAGTTAAGGTTTTTTTTGCTAACTACTACTCCTCTTGTAAGGCTGTACCAGAACTTCATTCCTCTGGTTAGAAACCTTAATCTAATTTCAAGTTTAAATTTGTTAATGGCCAGTTTATATCCACTTGTTCTTGTGCCAATGGTGGCACAAGAACAACTCCTCTCCCTCCCTGCTGTCTAGCCCTCTGACTTATTTAGAGTTCAATCATATCTGCTTCATAGAATCATAGGACTGGAAGGGACCTTGAGAGGTCATCTAGTCCAGTCCCCTGCACTTGTGGCAGGACTAAGTATTATTTAGACAATCCCTGAGAGGTGCTTGGAGATATTTAAGAGCAGGTTAGACAATGATGAAGATTCCACAACCTCCCTAGGCAATTTATTCCAGTGCTTAACCACCGTGACAGTTGGGAAGTTTTTCCTAATGTCCAACCTAAACCATCCTTACTGCAATTTAAGCCCATTGCTTCTTGTCCTATCCTCAGAGATTAAGAAAAACAATTTTTCTCCCTCCTCCTTGTAACAGCCTTTTATGTACTTGAAAACTGATACGTCTCTGCGGCCCCTGGGATGCATGTCTCCATGCCTGCCCCCAGAGCCACCTCTCTCCCCCCTGCCTGGGGCTGTACAGATGTGCCAGCAGCCAGGCGCTTCTGGGAGCAGCATGGGGCCATGGCAGGCAAGCAGCCTGCCTGAGCACTGCTGTGCTGCTGCCTGGGAGCTGCTGTGGTAAGTGTTTCCCGTCCGGAACCTGCACCAAGCACCCCCTCCTGCACCCCAACCCCTGCCCGAGCCCTGAGCCCTCTCCTGCACCAAACGCCCTCCCAGAGCTTGCACCCCTCCTGCTCCCCCCCCCGCCCAGGGTCAAACCAATGCACACCCCACAGTTGAGAATGTTTTTACACTGATTTATGACAATCTCTGAAGGATTTTGGATCTATAAACCACAAATGACACTAATAAAAAGTACAACTCATAAAATGTCCAAATGTAGTTACTTTTAACTTAATAGTTTTTGACCAGAGTCTCTCAATGGAAAATATTAATATGACTAATTACCAGTGCTGGCTATAATCTGTGTTGTGGGAAGTACCCAAATCACCATATCTAGATTGGGGTGCCACTGGGTTAAATTCTGATGATGAACAAACAGAAAATCTGACAACTTCAGTAGAAATTCTGTGTTGGTTTTTATCCTGCCCTCATCACCTGTATAGCTCACAATCTAAAAGTCAAACAATATACAAATAACTCGAGAGAGAATTAAATATTTTTATATACTTTTTAGTTTTGTAATTGCATAAATATCCACTTCCTCAGCTGTTCCATAGCCTATAAATCATGCATGGTTTTTCTTTTGTTGGTTTGTGTGGTTTTTTGTGTGAAGTCTGTCAGAGAGAAAATAGGGATTATGCTAATGAAAACATATCACAAAATCCTGCATGTGCATACTTAAGCTTGTAGAAAACCTATGGTATCTTGAGTTTCAGGAATAGTCTTTTATGTAATTAAAGGCTGCGTCATAATACATTTTCACAAGCAGACAGTCAAGTTAAAACTGTGCAACCTTAATATTCTTGTTCGTTTTTGGATGGGATATATACACTAATTCAAAGGTGTCAAGAATAGTTAGTAAAGGGTTAAAGCATAGTACCTGGTGGGCACCTGACCTGAGGACCAATCAGGGAAGAGAATTTGAAACTCCTAGGAGGGAACTTTTCCCTCTGTTTGGGGGGGTCTTTGTCTTTGGCCGTTTGGAATTACAAGAGTCCAGATGTTTTAATCAAGTCTACCAGCTTCCACCTTTCTGAACTAATTTCTTCTAGTCAAGATAGTGAGTATTAGAAAGATACTTTGTGTCCTTATCTAATAATCCTATGTTTGCAATTCTGTGTGTTTGTTGTTGATTATTTTTAATTCTGCTTGTACTGAGAAAGAGAGAGGATTCTCTCCAGAACGTAGCAAGGTCATACCCCTATGAGTGTCCAGCTTGGACTCATAGAGATTCTGTATTTTCTTGTTTTTCTTTTAATAAATTCTTTCTATAAAGATTTGATTAAATCCCTTCTACTGTGGATCGGGGAAGGGGCCGAGACACTCTCTCTCAGTGATTCACAGAGTTGAATCAGTGTATATCTCTCCAGGGTGGCTGGGAGAGAGGGGGGGGGGGAAGTGGGCTGCTTCCCTGTGTGTGTGAGATTCAAGGAATTGAATCAAGGTATCTCTGTCTTCAGAGCAGGCTGGAGAGGGGGGAGGGGGAAGGTTCCTCCTCTGTGAATTGATCTGTGTTCCCAGAGAGTGTCTTTGAAAGGGAGACAGGGGGGAAACAGGGGTGTCCTGGCCCACGAAATTGACCGGGTGTGGCAGCAAAAGGGGAGACCTACCCTAGGATTTTAGGGTGGGGGAATACATGCGGGTCCTCACCTTGAAACCGCCCAGTTTCAAGTGAGGGTAGACTCTGACAAAAGGGTATTAATAGAAAGTGTTCTCATAGCTTTCCATTCTTTATTTTTTGTTTCTAATATATTAAACATTTGTTTTATATGTTTCTAGTTAGCTTATATTTTCTCCTTGAATGAAAATGAAAGCAAGTAATCTCTGTTTAATTGCTTTATTAACTGCTGCCATAGCATTTAGGTCAAAACTGTTCCGTAAAATGGAGCATCTGGAGACTCAATACACTTCGGTTTGTCCCACAGTTGGTAGGGATATTCTACCACTGTACAAAGTTTCAGATGATAGTGAATGTTTTAGAATGGAGCTAAATTGCTCATACATTCAGTCCTTTCATTTAAGGAACATGGTGTGAGTGCAGATCAGCTTACTATTACTCACTTTCACCACTCCATGGTGAATACATATTTAGAGTGTGAGGACACTTCAGCTAAACTTACTCACATTAAAAAGACTGCATGTGGAGTGAAGTTAGTGTTTTTGCCACTTTCAGATATATCAGTGTGCTCCATTTGGTGGCTCTAAAGCTGTTGTTGCTGACTAACTAGTCTAAAAGGATGATATAGCTACTCTTCCGTTAACTGACAGTGAACTCTAGTAGCTTACACGCTTGTCCTGGAAGGGAAGTTTTGGAGTCCAAAATTACATGAACGAGTGTTGAGAATGTCCAAGCTAGGAAGTTAAGATGTGTTGGCTAAGTTGACGATACATTAACTTGGTACCTACAACAATGGTGTTCTATTCCCAGTCACTGATCAGTTTAAAAACAAAAAATCCTCAACTGCAGACATACTGACAGTGATAAATTGTATTCATTTTGGCTTCATTCCAAGTTCCAGAAATCTAAGTATTAATCAAACATTAGAACTGGTGGCTCATGCTCTTCTGAGGATTCAGTCAACAAAGTGTTGAACAATGAATACTTCAGAAGTTCGTGCCAGGCGGTTGTCTTTGGTGCACATCTGCGTTAACTCAAAAAATTAGTTGAGTACCATACTCAATGTAACACTTAGTTTCCCTGCAAATGAGCACAACATATAGATGGGTGATGGAGGGACTGTAAGAGTGCAACTGCATTCTTGAGACATCATTTAGGATTCTTGCTTCCACACTAGAAGCAAAGCAGCAGGTGGGTGCGATTTGTTTCGCCCGGCCCCCCCCCCCCCAGTAAAGGAGGCCTGGTGATGGAGGAGAATATTGACTTTTCCAAACTTAGTAAAGGAGATTCTGTCTTTGAGCTACGCTAGACGAGCTTACAGTGGGTGCAGCTGCGCCACTGTAAAAGGTCTCTAGTGTAGCTGCTCTAAGGATCGAATAGGATAGGTGATGGGTCTCCCATTGGCTTAATTACTCCATCCCCTCGCCAAGTGGTGGTCACTATATCGGTAAGGAGAAGCCTCTTCGGCTGATCACAAATTAAGCGGCTGGTGTGGACAGAACTGGGCATAAATTATGTTGCTCAGGGGGGTGGCTAATTCACTCCCCTGAGGCAACATAATTTATGGTTGATTGTAACACTGTAGTGTAGATTACTTCAGATAAATAACAAATACAATAGTAGGCAACCACTCATTACTGGTTAGAGAATGTATATATCATGGAACTATTATTAAATAGGCTCTAAATTTGATCAGTTTATGAAAAATATAACTGCTTGAAAGTCAATTGCAATGTTTGTATTTATGTAAATACAGAATTTTAGTGGCAAAATATTTTAGCTTTACAGTTGATTAAAGAAATTGTATGGAAAAATGTCGTATTTCAAAATAATTCCAGCTACATAACTGTCAAAGCTTATGTTGGATGAACATGAGTCTCTCAGTAATACTCTGTAACTAATCACTAATACCTGTTCATTGTCTTAGCTTTTTATTATAGTCAAAATTATCTTTGTGTGGGAATGTTTAAATTAGTGAAAACATCACATTCTATCTTAGAATACTAATCTTGGAAGAGTAAGATCTTTTTTTTGTTTTGGCGATCGTGTGTGTCTCATATGTATTACCTTTGACTATGGTGCACAGTTTAAGAAATTTGAACAATTTGGGGTGTCCTTTCCTGCTTTCAACTGTTGGCCGCTTTTTATTTACAGTGTTGGTAGCCCTATATGAAGAGCCAGAAAAACCAAACAATGCACTGGAGATAACCTTTTTTTTCTTCCTTCTGTGAATTGAATTTCACGACAGGTGTGAGGCAAAAAATGGAAGCATAGTCCAAGGCAGATACTCCGTTTGTCTTCCAAAATATTTTATTTCCATATTAAATAATAACAGCAGCAATTTTACGGGAAATGGCACTTAGTCAACCAAGTACAATAGAGAACTGGAAATTTAACTAGTGCATGATAAAGTCCATTCTACCAACAGCCTGAAGGCTTTTTGGCTTAATCTAAACCCCAGGTTGTTTTGTTGTTGTTCAATTTTTGTTTTTTGTTTTGTTTTTTTGTGCAGAGGCGTTATGTTTTAAATAGAATTTTGGCTCTTCCTTTCCAGTAATTAAACGTTTTCCCATAAGGCTATTTGCCATAGGAATGCCCTCTCTTTTATTTGCAGGTTGTACTGCTTTAGTTTGGAACAGTGTACTTTTGCATAAACTGCTAGAATAGAATGTTTAGTGCGGACAACACTCTCTAGTTCTTCCTTAATCTTGGCCAGGCCTTCCTTCTTTGACCTCCATGCCTCAGTGAATTATGAGGGCTTACATACACAAAAGTATTAACTGTCCTAAAATTTTTCTGCCTTACTGTTTAGTATTCCTTGTCATGTTTCTTATTGTTGTGGGTAGAGGGTAAAAGGAGGCATTTTTCACCTTTTTATTTTATACTATTTTATAACAGTGCCCTTCTCAGTCTTCTTTACAAGCTAAGTAAACCTTGCTGTTTTCTCCTTCCTGTGTTTTTAAAGGGCCTGCAGACAGTCCATGTCTGCCACTTTCTGTTTAAAGAAAAAATCCAAACAATTTTTTTTAAAAACTGACATCTGGGTGTATCTTGTCCATAAGTCTGCCATTATGTCTTGCTTCTACCAGTGCTGTAGTTTATTCCAGATTCAGGCTATTATTTTTAAGTGAAGAAACACTTAACTTTTATTAGCTTTCTGAAGCATCATATAGGAGCCGCAGCTCGAAGAAAATCCAGAAGTAGAGGCCCTTCCACTGGGAAGTGGCAGAGATGAAAGAAAAATTCCCGAACCTGTTGTTGGAAGAAAAACAAAAAACTAAAAAAGCAAAGGTAAATATTTAAGAGTCTCCATTGCTGTATATTCTTAAAATGTAAATGAAAGACAAATACAACTCGGTATATTGTTACCGTATCAATTAGTCAGTAATTCATCAGTGAATAAATGCAGTGTACACTTTGTGCAATGTATTCAGGTCCAAGGGGAAGCCTGATAGGCTCTTGGTGAGGGGTCACTCAATTGAATAGAACCAACTTTCATGTTCTAAAAATGACTAACAACTCAGTTCAATTTCTTCAATAAAAGGAGCATCTTTCACCTTTTTTATTTTATTACTATTTTTATAACAGTGCCCTTCTCAGTCCTTCTTTACAAGCTAAGTAAAACCTTGCTGTTCTCCTTCCTTGTTGTGTTTTAAAAGGGCCTGCAGACAGCCATGTTTGCCACTTTCTGTTTAAGAAAAAATCCAAACAATTTTTTTTTAAACTGACATCTGGTGTATACTTGTCAGTCTGCCATTATGTTCCCTTGCTCTACCAGTGCTGTAGTTTATTCAGATTCAGGCTATTATTTTTAAGTGAAGAAACACTTAACTTTTATTAGCTTACAGAAGCATCATATAGGAACCTCAGCTCCAGAAAATCCGAAGTAGAGGCCCTTCCACTGTGAAGTGGCAGAGGATGAAAAAGAAAAATACGAAGCTGATGTTTGGAAGAAACAAAAAACTAAAAGAAAAGTGGTAAAATAATTTAAGAGTCTCCCTTGCTGTATATTCTTAAAATGTAACATGAAAGACACAAAATACACTGGTATTAGTTACCGTAATCAATAGTCAGTATTCATCAGTGATAATGCAGTGCGTCACTTTTGTGCAAGTTTCAGGTCAAGGGGAAGCCTGATAGGCCCCTTGGTGAGGGGTCACTCAATTGAAAAGAACACTTCATGTTCTAAAACTGACTAACAACTCAGTTCAATTTCTTAAATGTGCATTCAAATTGAACTGAGTGGCAGATTCTAGATTATTCTAATCTTTACTTTCATATCCTTCCCTATGTTCAGAGATTCTTTTTCAAAGGCATCTGAAATCTACTTGGTCTTCAGCTACTAAATTTTCTATACAATAAAGCTATCTATAATTGTGAGAATTCAGGGTGTATTTTTAAGTGGCCAAATATATCACTAAATCAGTCGTGAATTGTCGATTAAGGTTCTTGATTGGGTAGGTTTGTCCTCTGTTTTAAACGTTTACTCCTTGGAATAGTCCCCTATGAATAGCTGAATACCCATTCTACGTGTGTGGTAGTCAGGACGCATTTTTACTCCCAGCATTATTTCAGTACAACATACAAGAAATGTAGGACACCTCATTCTTCCCAACACTAACTCATGAGTAAGCCAGTAATGGGCAATTTCACAATGTAAAACCCTCTCTTCTTTAAAGTTAAGAAATTAAATATTTGTCACGTGGGAAAAACTCTCAAGCATTTAATGGATCTTTGTGTGCTGAAATCTCCCTGCACTTTATAAGTCACTTAAGAATTTTTGAAACATCCTGCCCTGCACCTTCTAAAAGCTCCCCCCCATAGCTGTATTTTCTGCACAATACATTGTGTTTTTTTCTCTATATCCCTCTCAACCCCCTCAAAAAAAAGTTTACCGCGTATGTTTGTGTAGTCCCTGAAAATAAGTGGGGGTGTACTATCTTGTAGGTTGCTAAAGATTTAAAAAAAAACAATTACTTCCTCTCTCCATGTCTGGGGTAAAATTATTGCCTCTCAGGGTTTTTTTTAAACATTCTATAGCTAACAAAATCACTCCTTTTTAAATTCTACAGCTGTCTCTAGTAATGAACACCTCCAGAAGAGAAGCGTGGGTTATGAATAGGAATGCTTTCACCTTTTGGTTACTTAACTGAATAGGAAGGGCTTTAATCAGAAGCTTTACTGTCTTGAACTTTTTTGGATATAAATAATCTTGAAATCTTTACATGGAATATGTTGGTAATCATCTTACAACTACATGATATTGCCTAGGGAAGTTGTGGAATCTCCCATCCTTTTTAAGAGCAGGTTAGACAAACACCTGACAAGGTATGGCCTAGATCAGTTGGTCTCCAACTTTATGCCCAAGATCACTTTTTGAAGTCTAAGGACAACCTAGGGATCCTACCCCACCCAATTCCCTGAGGGCCTGCTCCCTTCCCCCAAAGCCTTGCCCCATTCATTCCATCCCCAATTCCTCACTCACTTTCACCGGGCTGGGGGTAGGGGTTCAGGATGGGGGTATGGGCTCTGGGCTGGGGCTGAGGAGGTTTGCAGGTGGGGGAGGGAGTGCGATTTGTCTGTGCTGAGCATGGGGCAGAGGTTTTGGGGTGCAGGCTCTGGGAGGGAGTTTGGGTGCAGAGGAGGGCGGTCCAGGCTGGGGCAGAGAGTTGGGGATACCAGAGGAGGATGCCTGGTGCTGGCTCTGGGAGGGGGTCAGGGCTGGGGTGCAGGACGGGAGGCATGGGGATGCTGGCTCCAGGAGTAGGGCTCAGGTCTGAGGGTTGAGGTGCAGCTTCCTTCACTCTGGGTAGCACTTACTGCGGTGGTTTCTGAGTGGTGGCGGGCACAGCAAAGCATAAGGTAGGCTCCTTGGCTCCATCATGCTCTCAGGAAGGAGCCAACGTGCCCCTGGGGAGGGGGGAATGTGGCTCTGTGTGCTGCCCCTATGCAAGCACTTTGTCTGTAGCTCTCCTGGCTAATTGGGAGCTGCGGGTGGTGGTGCTTGCAGGTGGAAGCAGTGTGCAGGGTGTCGGCAGTCAGCCCTGGAGATAGCGATTGACTGGGAGAATCTAAGACCACTGGTTAGATAGTATTTAGTCTTGCATTGAGTGCAGGGGACTGGACTCCATGACTTCTCCAGGTCCCTTCCAGTTCTACAATTCTATTGAAAACAGGCCTTATGTTTCTTAAGGTTATCTGCAAACATTCTTCTGTCGAAGTTCTAAAACCTAACTTTTTATAAGCTTTGTTTGAAGGAGTTAACTCATGTGATAGTGGAATGATTGTACACTTTTCAGAACAGGCTTAACATTAGGCCTCATTTTTAGCACAACGTCGCATGAAGTACAGTGGATATTTCAGTCGCCGTATTAAAAATTAGTTAAATTGTATACGATTAAATATTGCTTTTTATATTAGCTGAAAGATGAGTTCTATTCCTTGCTATTTACAAATGTGAGGATTGATTACAGTGCACAGCAAAAACCCACTAATGAATATCTATTAAATCCATGTTTAATGAACTATATGTGTAGAGACATGATGTGGAGGAATGGATGAATGAAGTTAAGGTGATACATGCTGGCGGTCTCCATGGCTAGCTACACCATATTATAGGCGTGGATTGTCATCTATTTACCACACATGCTATCACTTTTATCTGGCTGACAAATGATTTAGGTTGGGAGTTCATTCGTTTATTCATAGCTGAGAGGAGGCGGAACTGGAGGCGGGCTCTGGCCTCGGTGGAAGCAGCGGCGTAAAGGGTGTGTGGCTGGGGGCAGGGTTGCCGGGGGAGGCGGATTCCAAGCACGGTATTCTCATCATGGGGAATCGTCTATCAAGAAGGTGAGGCTCGCGGGGGAACGTACAGGGGGGCTCTTCGTTTTTCTATGGGTAGAGGGCGCCCGGCGGTTGTGGGGGCTAAGATGTCCCTGCTGATATTTGTACCTTCACTTCGATTCTCGCCTTCTGCTTTATTCTCCCGCACCATAAAATGAGGCCCCCAAACACTCTCGAGAAGAGCCTCTTCTCTGAGCAGCAGTTCAGGCCCTCTTGACACGGGTTCTATAGGCACTTCCTCTTGTAGTTAGCATTGAAAAGGGATGCGCTTGCTTGGTCATCCGGTTTCCCTATTTTCGCAGGGGTCCGTTCCCTTTTAACTAAGTGTTTAGCAGGCCGGCAGCCCAGCGGGCGGTTGAGGGTGGCGCTGGTTCTGCTTGTCTCTAGGCTGGGGGTACGCTGCACCTGCACTGTCTTGAATTCCTCTAACGTGGCTTGTTTCTAATGAGAACTCCTCTCTCTGCTTTGTACGTGTTAGTAGGCAACTTCTTCTTTTTCAAGTTAGCAGCATATAGAGAAGTGGAACAAGAAGGTTCTTATTTCCCAAAAATGCAATTTTTGGTCTGTGAGATGTAACGATTCACTTTGAGTTTGGGTTACAGCCTTTTATTATTCCTGATGCATAGGTGTTTTCTCCCCAACACCAAAGAGTGTCTCAGGAAATGAATAACAGGCAGATGTTTCTGGAGATTTTTATCTACCTGGTTGATTAGAAAATAGGGTAAGCTAACAGGGTGATGAATCTGCATTGTTGTGACTAAACTTGCCAGTTCAGACAAGCCTCTAGTTCTTTTTTAAATTTTTGAGAGATACTCAGATTTCATTATCTATGGGGCAAAAGCATAATTAGGTCTTTCTGGATGTTTTGCTTCTTTGTGGCAAAGAGAAAGATGGACACTTTTGGACTGTGTGAATACATCAACAAATGACAACCAATGTGTTAGACTTGCTGTTAGGCTTCATAGGGCTGCTAGGGCATTTGCCATCAAGGGTTATTGTGATGAGCTTCAAAATACGAAATCTAATTTTAGAAAAAATGCTTTTGGTGTTACAGTGATCCTCAATTTGCTTGCAGGTCTTCAGGAGTCTACACATAGCTTGCCATGCTAAGCCCTTTTCTTTGCCTCGTGTTTAATAAAGAGGGGATTGCTTGTCTGAGTATTGTAATGTTTAGAGCATTGCAAATGGATAGTAGCAATCTGAGCAATAACCTGATTTTTCTGGTTCAAGCGTTGATAAAACTGTTACCGTGTCTGTTAGCCAAAGGGACAGCCTTCCCAACAGATGGAAATTCAATGGTCTGCTGGGCCACATTTTTGCCTACTCTCTAGGTTTATCTCCCCTTTCTCCTATCTTTGAGTGCTTGGGTGACCGTATGACCTCATGCACAAACTCTGCTAGGCATGACATTGTGTGCGGATGCCAGGATTAATTCAAAACAAGTCCTGTACTTTCAGCTTGCCCATGGTCCGAGATCCCATGGTGGATAGGAGTGAAAATGCTACAAAGGAACACTGACAATGCATCTCAAGAAAACTGATATGGACATCAGAAGCTGGGAAGAGCAAGCCACCATATGATCTCAATGGCACCACATTTTCCCTCAGGCAGTGGCCTGCTTTGGGGAGAAGTGCTGTCAACTCAGAGCTGAAGGAGAGCAGGAAGGAGGAAGAAAGAACTTTGTCCCAGCAGGCAGCTGACCCACCAGGAAATGTTTCTGTACCTACTGTGGGTGGATTCTGTAGTTTCGCGTACGGACTCTTGAGTCATCTCAGGATCCTTATGTAAATCTAGGTACAAATCATCCATGATATTGAGGGGATCACCGATGATGGTGATAACCTCAGTCAGACACAGACTCATCTTGGATTGCTCCAAAATAATGCTGCAGTCACTAGATATGTAATGGTTTAAAAGCCCTGGACTGGGAGGTCATCTGGAGTTTTTAACAAAAGTTTCTGGCTCGTGGTTTGTGGTGAAATAATGGAAAAAGTGAACCCTAAAGTTAAGAGGTTCCAGAAGGCAGATTAAAAATAAAAAACTTCCAAATGTATTATTTTAAATCTCATGATTAAACTAATCTCATGATTTGAGGGGGGTGGGGCTTGACTCCTGACTTCTGAATGCTTGTTTGGCAATAGTATTCCTGCTGGGCCTCCCACAGTGATGCCTTCTCTGATTGGAGTGGGAGGAGGTCATTTGTCCCCATTACAGTCATCCGCTTGTGGCTCCTAGCCTGCTGCAAGAAACAGGAAAAATGGAGCTGAAGTGCTTTGCAGTTCCATTGAAGGTCTCTACCTGTCGTAGCAGAGGACTCTTGTACTGGGGAATACAGTACCATCCCATCCAGCTGAGTGCTGTATATGGAAGGATCTAATAAGTTTTCGGGCAGTGTAGTGTTTTTCAGAAGTTCGGGTTGCGATCCAGTACTACTCCCCTGGGTTTGCAGCACGTAAGGCACTGCGTCGCTCTTGTCAGCACCGCCGACCAGGGACGCCTGCAGGCGAGAGCTGTGCGGGAGTGTATCTGTGCGCACCTCTGTCGAGGAACTTGGACCTGCTGCTGGCTACCTCGGGGTTGCAGCATGGGCTGCAGTGCCAGGACAGGGGGGAAGCCTGCCTCTGCACCCTGGCTGCTTCTCTGTCCAGGAGCCACCGGAGGTAAGTCTGTGCCCCAATCCCCAGCCTCGGCCCTGAGCTCCTGAAACCCCTTCCTGCACCCCAAGCCCCTCAGCCCTGGCCCCACCCCAGAGCCTGCACCCCCAACCCAGAAGGCCCTGACCCCTTCCTGCACCCCAACTCCTTACCTTAGACCCGAACCCCCTCCCACACCAAAACCCCTCATCCAGCTCCACTGGGTCGCGAGCATCAACAATTTTCTTCAGTGGGGTCCCTAGAATTTTTTGAAAACCACCGCCTTAAGAGTGTTGGGGTAGGATTCGGAGGGACTCGGTGTGTGGTTGGTAGCATTGCCAGGGCAGGGGCCTTCCACACTTTGTAGACAAGCTGATGGACTGTTGCTTGGAAAAGATTCCTACTTGATGTGGGCAAGTGGATTTTCA
>NW_025422922.1:0-28373 GCF_020497125.1 Mauremys mutica
TAGCAAGTACCCTCCACATAGGGACAGGCGCACACACTAGCCCGGGCAGCCGCCCAGTTTCTTTGGCTGCAAGTCAGGAAGGGCAAAGGCGAGACTGGAAGCACCTGGGGCTCATGCCCCAGCCTTTGTGACACCCAAACCCCAACTCCTTCCCGGGCTCTAGCTGAAGCCAGAGCATTGGCCTGAGCAGCCAAGAAGAGGTTCCAGCCCTGAAGGAGCAGGAACGTTCAGCACACAACGGTTAATAAAACTGCACAAGCACAACGGACGACGAACCCTCAATCGCCTGATCCGAAGTCAGATGCCTTATCCATTAGGCTACATGAACAAAACCTTTCCAAGCACTTATTTGGAAGAGCAGACACTGTGTTTCTCAGGTCCTCAACTGAGTGGGCCGAGACTCTCTGGGCACAAGAAGTCGAGTTCCCAGCGAGATGTGAGACAATTCTCTGGAGCCAGGTGCAGGCTTTGGCAGGGAGGCTCAGGCATGAAGGATTGGGGTGCAGCGGACAGACCAGCTATCCAGGTGCTTAGATTTGGTCTCACTGAGGAGGAGGAGGAGGAATCCTGCTGACAGGCAGTGGCTGTGGAGAAAAAGTGGGATGTCCAGCTGCTCAGGTCCTCCTTCTTCCAGCTCCTCATCTGGCTGAGCTGCTCCACCGGCCTGGACAAGTCCTCTGCATGCTCAGCAAATAGCCCAAGAGCCATTTCTGCCCAAACCTGTGCTGGGGGGTGAGCTTCTGTCTTCCCTGTCCCATCTGCGCTAGAGCAGACCACTAGATTGAGAGAGACAGTCAACAACTATTAAGGCTAAGATTATATAAAGGGGGTCACAGAATTTGTGACTTTCAGAGATCTCAGTGACATTTTCCACCTCAGCCCTGGGGCAGCAAGACTGGAGCTGTCGGCCGGTGGGGGCCTCACAGCTATCAGCCACCAGTGTCGGAAGGGGCTCCCACAGGCCCATGCCACCATGGATGGACCCCACAGCTCTCAGCTGCTGTGGGTGGATCCCAGAGCTCCCAGCCACCACATGTGACAGGGGGACCCTGGAGCTCCCAGTGGGGTGACTGGGTTATAAAGTCCGGTCAGCGGTGCTGCGGGGCTCAGGCAGGCTGGTCCCTACGTGTCCTAGGGCACCGCGCTGCACTCTGGAAGTGGCCAGTAGGTCCCCTCTGCTGCACCGCTGACCAGGAGCCGCCCGAGATAAGTCTGCACCCCAACCCCCTGCCCCAGCCCTGAACCCCCCCAAACCCAGAGCCCCCTCTTGCACCCCAGAGCCCTCACCCCCCTGCCCCAGCCCTGAACCCCCCCAAACCCAGAGCCCCCTCTTGCACCCCAGAGCCCTCACCCCTCTGCCCCAGCCCTGAACCCCCCCAGCCCCGAGCCCCCTCTTGCACCCCAGAGCCCTCACCCCTCTGCCCCAGCCCTGAACCCCCCCAACCCAGAGCCCCCTCTTGCACCCCAGAGCCCTCACCCCCCTGCCCCAGCCCTGAACCCCCCCAGCCCAGAGCCCCCTCTTGCACCCCAGAGCCCTCACCCCCCTGCCCCAGCCCTGAACCCCCCCAAACCCAGAGCCCCCTCTTGCACCCCAGAGCCCTCACCCCCCTGCCCCAGCCCTGAACCCCCCCAGCCCAGAGCCCCCTCTTGCACCCCAGAGCCCTCACCCCTCGCCCCAGCCCTGAACCCCCCCAACCCAGAGCCCCCTCTTGCACCCCAGAGCCCTCACCCCCTGCCCCAGCCCTGAACCCCCCCAGCCCAGAGCCCCCTCTTGCACCCCAGAGCCCTCACCCCTCTGCACTTCAACCTCCTGCCCCAGCGCAGAGCTTCCTCCCACACCTGAACCCATCATCCCTGCTCCCACCCCAGAGCCATCACCCCATCCTGGACCCTAACCCCCTGCCTCAACCCACAGCCCCCTCCTGCACTCTGAATCCCTCAGCCCCACCCTGCAGCCTGGAGCCCCCTCCTCCACCCCAAACCCCTCATCTCCCCACAGCTCCCACAGGCAGACCCTGGAGCTCCCAGCAGCCATGGGTGGCCAGGGAGCCCCCACAGCCCCACACCACTGCGTATGGACCCTGCAGCTCTTACGAGTGGACCCCAGAGCTCCCAGCTGCTGCGGATGGACCCAGGATTTCCCAACAGACATTGAGGGTGTGAAGACCCTGCAGCCCTCAGACAAACGTACCAACCGGGGAGCAGGAGTGTGGGGCTGCTCCAGGGTGACCAGATGTCCCATGTTTAAAGGGACAGGCCGGTTTGGCTGGACTTTTTCTTATACAGGAGCCTATTACCCCCCACCCCCGTCCCGTTTTCCACAGTTGCTTCAAGGTCACCCCCTGGGGCAGCTCTGCGGGGATGGACTTGCACACTTGGGATGTTAGTGCAAAAAACTCCTCCTGGGCTGAGTAAAGGGCAGAGACCTGCCCTCAGCCTGCCCTGAGTGGGGGTCACCCAAACCGACCCTCACTCGCCAGGCAGGTGTCACCCTGCTGCCTGGGGAAAAGGCAACACGCCTCCACTCCGCAGCTCTGCCTGGGCGGAGAGCCAATGAGAACTTCTATTAAAAGGGAAAGAGAATCAAGCCTGAGTTTGGGAAAACCCCACAACCACATTCAAATCTACGCTCATCAGCAACCCCCCCCTCCCACCCCAGAGTACGCTGGGCAGTGCTGTGCCTCAGTTTCTCACCTTGCGGTGTGACAGGCCAATCCAATGTTCCTTTAACAGACCCCTCCACTCTCCTCCCCCAACCCCCACTCCCCTTGGGCAGCAACGCCCCAGGGGTGGGGGAGGGAGGGGAAGGCATCAAGAGAAACCTCAGCTTCTGCTGCTGACACTCCCTCAACCGGCTCTCGGTTTGCCCTGTTCACTCTGCGTCGCTGCCGCTCCACGGCATTGTCCTTCACCCTGCTGCTGAGAGCTCCTGTGTCGCCACTTCCCCTGCTGCCCCCTGCCTGTCTCCTGCAGCCTCTGCGCGGCCACCTAGTGGGGGAACCTGGCTACAAGTGCAGCCTGGGCAGCCTCTATCATTGCAACACCAAGGGCAGGGCGTGAACCGCCAGCTGGGGGAGACTAACGCCCTGCCCCCCCTTCCACCTGAGCCCCGCCCCTTCTGCAAACACCCCTGTGCCCAGCCTACACCAGCCCTTAGATCCCTCTTGGTATTTCAATGCAGGCACTGACCTGTGAGAGGAAAACATCAGCTGGCAAACACAGAGACTGAATTCCCCACATTTAATCTTGCTGCACTTTCCAGAAAGTCACAACATTCATTTAATTCTTACTAGGACAGAGAAAAAAATAAGTGACACTAAGTTTTTGGCTTAGTTAAATAAAATTAAGTGTTTAATTAACATAGTAAAATATATCCTGATTCCGCTAACTAACACCATAACATGAAATAAGAAGAGACAAATCTTGTCAGTGACGACTAATTTTGCAAATGATCTTCCCATTATTAATTTCCACACTGCCCCTGTTGGAGGTCTGGGCACCTCCAGTGTCACTGCTCTGCATTCACCTTCCCCTAGAATTGTTCTTGGCCATTCCCAAATTTGGAAATTTGCAGTTCACAGTGTGAATAGTGACCCCGGCTCCTTCCTGCACCTGCTCTACATTGCTCCACAGCAGCTTCTCCCCCTGCAGAGTCACCCCAGCACTGCAGCGCAGCCACCCAGGGTTTTGCAAAAATTAATAATACAGAGTTTGGAGGAAAGTAAACATTTGTGAGTTGTGGAAATAGCAAAAGGCAACAGTTGTGGTGTTACAAGAAGGCAGTTTTTGGATAAATAATAAAACCCAGTTATATAAATGTAACTGTATGTGCAGCTCTGTGCACTCACGTTGGATGGAAGCTTAGTAGTTAAATTCTACAAGAGGGTCAGGTAAAGTGGCTGCTACCACCACTGTGTTTTGTCCCAAGAAGCCTTTATAGACATTCTGAGGGGAAATTGGCCCTTTGCCCACAGAAATGGTCTATAGGGGACGGCTGCAGGCAGCAGGTGGAGAGATAATCTCATCAAAATGATTTGACTCCTGGGTAATGTAAGTAAAATCACTAAAGGAATGTCCGAGGTTTCTATTGGCACTTAACTTGCCTGCCCCTGGCTGTCTCTGGTTGTACAAGATGGACGTGTAATCGGGGTACAGTTGTGTAAAAAAAAATTATTGCAGTGCAAGGGATGTTAGACAAAACAAAATGTTGTGTGTAATTGTGTAAGGTTTTAAAAACCTAAAGCGAGACTTATGGTTTGTAACATAATGTTATGAAGATTAAACTATGGAAGGAATGTGCGTTTTCCCAGGACGTGTGCAGTGTATATTGAAGAAGGGGTAAAAAAAATGCAAACAAAACATGGTACTTAATTCAAACCCTATTAGGGCTCCAAAGGGAGCCACAATAGGTTGTGGGTTTTTTTTCAGATCTGTGTGCTTTGAAGCAGAAGATGAAAGTGGAAAGTAATCAGAACTCTGATGGAAGTTGATTGTGTCTCTGAGCTGCTGATGGCTTTGGATCCAAAAGCAAGCCCGAAAGCCGGTGTGAATGCAAATGACCTAGCTGATGGGGGAAGGAGAGAACTGCCCATCAGTGGCAGCACAAAGGAGCTGCAAATAATAAATACATCTGGTCAGCAAACAAGCTACTGGAAGACTCAGATTGTGGCCCTCCAGGAAAGGGAGGTGAAAAAACAAGTCAAGCCTGAAAATAAGGGGGACAGGTTAATCCTAAGGAGTGTGTGTGTGTATGTACAGTGCTAAAGCTAAATCTAAAGCTGTCTCTCAGCTATTACCTGAGGATAAACTTAAAGCTTGGTACAGCAGAGAAACTATTGCAAACTGGTCTGTTGTACAAGAGGGGAAACTGAGGCACACCACCTCATGACTTTCATAAATGACCAGCGAGTGGGGTAATTCACTACCTGACTATAGAACAAAATAAGGACAGCCTGGAGGTAATTCTTCTGTTTTTCCTGCAATTAGCAAGGAAATTTGTAAAAGGAAGTGGTATTATTATTATTAAGCACTAATCTGTCCCCACCGGGGGGAGTGTGTGGAAATTGTTTCTTTTGTTTTTCAGACACTCTAGAAGCAAACTGGTGCCAGCAAAAGACTAACCCATAATACCATGAATCTATGTTTTGTGTTGTTTGTCATGTTGTTAGCATTGTTGTGATTCAAGAACAGAAAACCTCATGACATGGGTGGGGGTGGCTTCAAAAGGCTGACCTGGGGGAAGATGTGGATGGAAATTCAAAATGCTCGACTAGGAGGCCAGCACCTGTGTAATAGCTACCGTGGTATCTGGAAGTGAATCGGCAGCTAAGGTGGCCCCACAAGCCCTATGGGAATAATGAGAAGGGGATTTGCTCGCTGGGAATCAATGGAGGGGTGTGTAAAATGGTGTAAATCCAGAGAAGATGTTTGAATGTGCCCCTCCCTGATGGCCGTGGAGGAGCACACCCAATGGCCCGTGGCAAGGGGTGGACAATTGGGTGTACTGTGTATGAGGTGTTTTGCTGGAAATGTACATATTACTGGGGGCACAATTACACCAGCCCCTAACCAAATTCCACACTACACACTGCTCTCTGGGCTTTGGTGCACAGATAGATCTGTGACTCTTACTGCTGTGAATAATCGAACCAGCGCATACGGCCCGATTCCACACCATGTGGTTAAGTTGGTTTGGACAATAACCCATTTCTCTGTGGACATTCAATGGACTTATGATATGGACAAAAGCACGAAAACCTGCAGCGGCAGCGTGTTGCAACTGCCAGCAACTGGACATGTTAAGAGCTTGACCCCGTCAAAGAAGGAGAGGAGGTGTTTCGGTGGTGGCCAGGATGTTGGACCATGCGGCAGTGCTCAGGTCTCTCGGTGTTGCTGTGGATTATTACAGCGGCTGGTGTATTGCTAAGTATACTTGTGTTACGTTGCCTATGGAAATAACCTAGAAGTAATGGAGTAAGCCCCTCCCCCCTGTACTAGACAACCTGGACCCAACCTTCTCGGGCCCACTATAGTGGGAAGTCTGGACGCTAATTGGAACAGGTGTGGCCCGCCCGTACGAGAGAAGGTGCAGGGCACTGCACTACGCACGGGGCAGTGGGACAAATGGAATATCAACACCTTCCACCTTGATGCCTGGCCCTATCAGGAAATGTGTCACCACATGTCCGATGTTTTGCTAAGGGGGAGAATGGGAACAGGGACACAGGCAAGGCTCTGTGGCATCAGGGCTGGGATGGGGACACTGAGGAAGGAAACTGGAATCGTTGCTTGCTGGAAGTTCAATCCAATAAACATCTAATTGTTTGCACCTTTGGACTTTGGGTATTGCTGCTCTGTGTGTACGTGAGAAGGACCCGGTTATGGGAGGGTGAAGGGATAAACCCTCTAACACTAACTAACATCTAACACACATTTCAACCTCTTCTTTTCACACCGTTGCTCATTCTCAGGGGCTGCTTTGTCTCCAGACAGATCCATTCTCTTTCAGGACGGCCTTGCTCTTTCCGTCTGTTTCACTCACTGAGGTGTGGGAGTAAACACTCCTCTTCCCTCTAGTCTCAGTCAAACACTAGCATTAATTGTTTGCTACTGAGGGGTTTAGAAAGCATTTGTCAAGATGCCATTTCTGGGGCATTTTTCCCAAGATCCAATATTTTGTGTTCAATCATCTCCCAGCTTTCTTGGTGAAAATAAGGCCAAGGTTTCCTTGCAATATAGAGGCAGTTTTTCACCCCAGATGGGACTTGAACCCACAATCTCTGACTTAGAAAGCCATTGCCTTGTCCATTAGGCCACTGGGGCCCTGTAAAAAAGTGGAAATTCAATCTCCTAAATGCATATTTCTCATATTAACTTGGAAGCCAAATAACCTCTTTCTGCACCTTACAGAAATGTCTGCATCCCCTGGCAGCGAGGCTACTGGGGAGGTTGCTTACAGAGCTGAGCACCACCTTTCTGCCAGCCATCTTTAGAGAAGAAGGCTCTTTTCCCTGACAGCCACACAGCACTGTCTGGCGTCCTGAGAGCCTCCCTCGTGTTCTCCCGCAGCAGCCGCCTGCCGCTGTGGGTGGGAAAAGGGGACCAGGAAGCACTGCAGCCTCATTCCGGGACAGGAGGCCCTCGCCACGCCCAGGCCTACCTCTTGCCTTCAGCCCAGGCAGCCAGAGGTGCCGGGGAGCTCCCTGGCAGGCCGCCGCCTCACCCAGGAAAAAAGGAAAAGGGGATGAATGAAGAAGTCAGGAAATAACAAGGAAATGAAGAGGTTTGTCGAATGGGTTTCTGCCCGATTTACCATCTTCTCAGCTACCGCTCAAAGTTAAAGACCTAAAGTCAACCTATCGGCATAAGTACAGATGGTTAGGTGGGAATTAAAAGGAGCTGCTGTCACAAGTGTTAGGTGCCTGCAAGCAGCATGCAGAGCGTTTAAAAACGCTGCAATTAGAGGCTCAGATGAAACGTTTGCCCTAAATCAGAAACGACAATGGGACGACCAGCAGAAAGCCACTCTAGGTAAACAGCCGAGTACTGGAGGCTGTTAGAGGCAAAAAGTCATTCCTCAAAATTTGGAAATCAGATCCTAGTGAGGATAATAGGAAGGTGCACAAACTCTGGCCTGTTAATTGTCAAAGTGTAACAAGTCAGGCCAAGAAAGAATCTGAGAAGCAACATGCTAAAGACACAAAAGCTAACCCTAAATCCGGTCAATGCGACTCCTGGTCTGTCCCCGCAGAAAGGTGAACCCCCTCTGTGGCTGGAGTGAGCTCCTCTAAGCCGACCTCACTACAGACCTGCACCAGGTAGTGCTCATTGTAAAAATGTTTCCTCTGACGGTTGGGAAAACAGGACCAGCGGTGCTCAGGCCGGCTGACACAATTAACCCCCCCTCCCAACAACAAACATCATGCAGTCCAGAGGAAGGGAGCCTTTGATCTTCCCTCTCATGCCTTAACTGGGGACCATACACACTAATATAGCAGTAACCAGTGCCACAGAGCACAAAGCCCACCAGTAATGCCCTCGCTGGTCTAAGCTCCACCACCTTCTGTACTCGCACCGCGAAAGTGACTGTACTCCAGCCCCATCATTCTTCCCTGGCCAGGAGGCCCTTCCTCCAATCACCCTCTGCCCATTGATCTACCCTAAAGTCATGAATGTGCATTTCCTGAACACCCACCATGGCCAAGTCCAGCTGCTCCAAGGCACTGAACATCAAGCATCTCCTCCTGGGCCCCCAAATCCCTTCCACCTTCCACAGGGCCACTTTTACAGATGCCCCTTCCCTGGTACTGCCTTCGCTCAGCTGCACAGAGGAGTTTTCACCCCCAGTCCCTGCCTGTCACTGCCCAGCAGCCCTCTGGCACCATTCCTGAGGGTCATCCTGCCTCACTCTCTTCCTGCCATGTTGGGAAAGACAGCTCCCATCTGTCCTTGTTAAAGGTCAGGTGGGCCAACTAGGGGCAGAAGCCAATTCTATGTTTTCCTACTGCAGAGCCCAAGATCAGAGACTCACCGTCAGTGCCACCCACAGGGGAGGCAAGCAGGGCAATTTGTCCCAGGCCCCACGGGGGCCCCATGAGACTACAGCATTGCAACATTTTTTTAATGGAAGGGGCCCCCAAAATTGCTTTGTTCCATACCCCCTAAATCCTCTAGGGCAGCCCTGCTCATCTTGGGTGCAGACACCACTGTGCTCCCAGAGAACAAGCCACCACCACACAAAGAGGGATGAAAGGACCTGCCAAAGCCTGAGATTGAACCAGGGACCTTTAGATCCTCAGTTTAACGCTCTCCCAACTGAGCTACTTTGATAACTGCATGTAAGCATTTTGGCCTGTTGCCTCTCTGTCTGGGATGTTTTTGCAGCAGTCGCACACAAAAAGGACGTCATTGTGAGCGGCCCATGAAGACAAGACTCGCTTTTGCCAGCCTTGCTCAGCTTGACTTGCTGCCTCACCCCGTTCCTGCCCTAGTGCCCGGGTTGACCTGGTGGTGGAAGGGGACTGGGGGCCAGTGGCGCGGGGAGGAAGTTGACCTGGACCCTGAGCTAGACTAGACCCTGGCGGTGAGAGTCTGGCCACCACTCGCCGCCCCACCCTGTTGTCCTGGCTTCCCCCACTGGGCGTCATTTCGGGAGGGAAGTGGGGCTTCTGCCTCCCCTCCCCGATTTTCACACCGCAGAGGAGTGCGAACAGGAAAACGAATGGCTGCTCCACACCCCCACCGGAGGAACCCGGCGCCCTTAGCTGTGGGGAGTAAGAAGTGGCTGTTGGCTGACAGGGCCTGTCCCCGAGGAGCTGGAACAGCAGCTGCCGCCTCCCCCGCGGCTCCAGGCTGTGGGAAATGCTCATTGCCTGGCTGCATGGGCGGCTGCTGCTCCGTGCTCTGGAGAGCGTCTGTATTGCTCTGTCAACCCCCCATCTGCACTGAGCCAGTCTGGTAAGGTCCCAAGTGCCCCCTCCGGCCTGGCAGCTGAGAGTCTGTGCAGACATCAGCCCCCCTGCCAGCCCCACAGGCAGCAGCAGCGCCAGCCCCCCAGCACCACAGGGGCACTCAGTGCACTTCCTGTGGGGAAATGGCTCCTTGGCGTCCAGCTGCTAGAGTGAGAGCCAGGAGAGAGCCAGGAGAGAGCAGTGTCTGGCTCACCTTGGGGGAGAGAAGAGACCTGGTGAGTGCGGATCTCCCTCAGCCTCCCCCGCAAGGCTGGTCAGTTGTATTGTCACTGTGATAGTCGGTGCTTCCCTTCAGGGCCACCCGCAACAACTCCTCCCCTTCCTTCCAAGGCCCTGCCCCCACTCCACCCCTTCCCCCAAGCCCCCACCCCTGCCCCATCTCTTCCCACCCTGCACCTTCCTGCCCCATTCCTCTCCCACCCCCCACCTCTTCCCGTCCCTGCTCCTCCCCCTCCCCCGCCCAGCCCCTCCTGCACCCCACTGAACAGCTGATCACTGGCAGGTGGGAGGTGCTGAAGGGGAAGAGGAGGAGCTTGTCAGCAAGGCCTGTAGTGGGGGGGGGGGGGAGCTGGCTGCCAGTGGGCGCTGAGCACCTATTTTTTCTCTGTTGGTTCTGCAGCCCCATAGCTCCCATGGAGTCACTGACTTGGCTCCTTTCACACTCTAGAGAGAGGAGCAGAACCAGGGCTGTGGCTGATCTATGGGGCACCAGGTGAGTGGCAGAGGCTTCAGGCGCTGAGAGTTTGCCTGACCCCTCAGGGACACAGTGTGAGGGGGTGTCCCAGGGATCTCTAGGAAAGGAGCAGAACAGGATTTACTTGGGTTGGGGAGAGAATTGAGAGTGTCTCAGGGGGTTGTACAGAGGTATTGCCCTGGTGAGAGACTGGCTAAAACACAGGCCTCGCTGTGAGCAGGATTTGAACCTGCGCAGGGGAACCCTATTGGATTTCAACTCCAACGCCTTAACCACTCGGCCATCACAGCTATGAGCACAAAAGTGCCCCAATGCCAAAGAAACTGGTAAATAATCCCAATGCCCAGGCATGAAGTCATCTGAACTACAGAATTCCCACCGCAAACCTGGCTCCCAAAGCACAGCGGGGATTGGGGGGTTGTTTTCTTTGCTTAGCCATGTGCAGTCACACAGAGAGCGCGTTTAAAAGTCTTCCCTCCCACAGAGCGGGAATGGGAAATGATTCTGAACTGGAAGCTTGATGTGAATGAGGATGTCTGGACCACAGGGCCAGGGACTGATCTTTGCTATAGAAACCAGTGACACATGGAGCCAGGCTAAGGAAAATGTTTCCTGGAGTCAGTAACTGGAATAGCAGCAGTATTGTGCAGAGAAATGTCTCACAAGAGCAGTCAGCGCATTGGTAGTTCGGTGGCAGAAGTCACAGCTACAGCGGGGGAGGTCTAGCTTTGGTTTCTGGCCAACAGAGGGATGAGTTTTATTATCTCCAAATTTCAGTAGAAAAATTCAGCCCCAAATTGGGTGTGGTGGGGGTTTCTCTGGTTTGTTTTGTTTGTCTCATTTGAAATGTCCTTGGTCATTTTTCTGGGAAAACTATTTGGACAAGGCCAAGGAAGAGTTAGAACAATTACAAATCTCCATGCGAGTGAGGGGGTCTCTCAGCACCAGGGGAGGGGTGGAGGTTTACATGGAGGGGAGTTGAGGAGATAAATGAGAGGCTTTTGCTCCAGCAGAGGGAGTGGCTTGGCAGGTTCATTTTTACTAAGTGAACCCCCCCCCCGCCCACACACACACACGTTGCTCCCCGGCTGCTGCCCCAGCTCAAACCCCACTGTCACCCCCAGCATGTGACCTACAGCTTCCCGCTGACAAAGCCCTTATCTATCAGAGACAAAATCCCCTCGTCTGCCCCTTCTCCCGGCTGAGCCCTCCCCCCACAGAGCCCAGGACAACCCCAACCTAACCATGCCGGGGGGTCGGGCTTAATCCTCAAGGCCGAGTGCAAAACCTTCAGCCGGGCACGTTTCGCTCCCTTCCGACCTCAGCCCAAGCGGCAAGGGAGAAACGGAGGAGACACGCTGGCTGGAAGACGCCTCCCTCCCACTTCTCTATAGCCTGCTGTGACGTTATTAATAGGAACTGGGACCGTAGAGATCATTGTTGCCACCACTGTTATATGTGTGCAGCAAATACTGTGCAAAGGTTGGCGTGTGAGGTGTCTAGGACAAGGTTATGATTGGCTGGTTATAATGACGCTGGCTGGATGTGGGCACCATTTCTGTATTTGAAGTTATGAATATGGGCTCTGTACTTGTATCTCAAATGTATTTGATTCCAAGTAGCCTCAGTGTCGTCAGCCCCCAACTCCTTCAGGAGTCCATAGCAAAGAGACCCCCCCCCGACTGCCCTGGACTCCCTGGAAGGTGCCTCCCACCCCCTGCCCAATGGAGCACCGAGGATTAAAGTGGCAGCATCTAGTGTCAGTGGGGTTCAGTGGCTCAGGCCAGACATCTGAGCTGGGGACCCCCCCCCATAGCACTGCTCTAGGGCCTGGGCCTGGGGTGTTCACAGCCCCCTCCTCACCCCTCCCTGAGCCCAGCCTGGCTCCTCACCTGGAACAAAGCAGAAGCGTCCGTCGGCCTCGCTGCTGTCCGAGTCCCAGGCGCTGCTGCTGTCCCGTGGGGAGCGGGCCGAGCTGCTGGGGCTGGGAGAGGATCCTCCACCTCCTGCCCTGGGGAGGCTGGAAGGTCCCCACTGACCGGGCTGGGCGATGCCTCCTGCTGGAAATCGGGGCTGGGCTCCTGGGGCCGCTGCTGCTCACACAACAAGCCCCGGAGCCACCCTGCCCGGTTCTGCTCTTGGGCTGGGTCCTGCCTGCCCAGCCGCATCCTGGCCCAGCTCCATTTCGGCCTGGCCGGTGCCTCTCCCACCTCGGCGCCTGCACCGGGAGCAGGTTTCCTCTTCCAGAAGGCTGGGCACTTCCACCTCCTGGCCCGGCCGGGAGCTCCTTCCCCGCCAGCGGGGACAGAGGGGCCGCTCCGCTCCTGGGGAAGATGGCAGCTGCTTCCCTCAGGCTCTGGGGCCACCGGCAGAGCCCGGCCATCCTGGAACCGAGCGGGGAGCAGGTGTGAGTCCGGGGTCAAGGCAGCCTCTCACTAACCAGCCTGTTTGGTCCCTCCCCGTCCCGGCCCCAGCCAGAGCAGCTCCTCCTCCCCCCACAGGGGTGCAGGGAGTGCAGGCTACACACAGTGGCAGGAGTTCATTGCATGATCTGCTCCCCCTCAACGCTCTCCCTCGTCATCCCTGGGGCTGCAAGAACCGGGGAATTTCGTCCTTTTCGAGCACTGGGGTCAGTCACAAAGACCATCGGTCACTTTGGAGAAGCAGCTCCCTCCTGCCAGCCCAGGACACACTCACACTCCCCCTCCCATCCCCCGCCCAGGCTAGAGAAGGAACAGAACCCAGGAGTCCGGACTTCTCCGGGGAAACCATTCCCCACATCAAAGTCCATCAGCATAGCAAGGCCAGGGCCTCCTCGTTTCCCATTGATTTCCATGCTCAGCAGCTCCCCGGATCTGGCCCAGCTCAGAGACTCTCAGCCTGGGGAACAGTCTCCCACAAGGGAAGGGCTGGGAGCCCTATTGCTGGGACCTTGCCAAACACACTGGAGACGGCTCTGGAGAAGCCCCTCCCTGGTCTGAGAGTGAGGGGCTCCTGGGGGCTGTTTGCAAATCCAATCTCCTTTGGGAGAGATTCTCTCCCCCTGTTTCTGCCTCCCTCCAGACAGACAGGGGACGCCACCGAGGAACCCTAATGCTACTCACTTGCTCTGGTGACGGAGCGATGGATGGAGGATGTTCAGTGTCATCCCTCGCCCTTCTCCTCACTCTCCAAGCCCAAGGCAGGCTGGGGGGGGGGGGTGACCTGAGGAGTTACCCTGCCCAGCCAGAAGGCAGGGTGATGATACTGGGAGATCGGCTGGTGGGAAAACAAGAGTCTGTCTTATTGCCAGGGACGGAGAAACTTGGCCAGCAGCAGGGGGTGCAGAACATCACCCTAGTGCGGGGGTGACAGCGCTCCGGGATCCTGACATCCCAGCACTTTACACACCTTCCTGGAGCCTCCCAACCCCCCTGGGCTGTCGGGACTGCGACCCCAACCCCACTGATGAGAAACAGGCCTGGGGAGGGGAAGCTGCTGGCTCAGGGTCACACCAAGTGTCAGAAGTAGGGATGGGACCCAGCAGTCCTCCTTTCCAGGCCCCTTCGCTAACCACTGCTGCACACTCCCTCCCACAGCTGGCAATTACAAGCAGGCCCTCATGGCCACTCCCCCTGCCTTTGAGAGGGAGTGTGCTCTGCTGGAGTGACCGGGCCAGGGGATTGGGAGTCAGGACTCCTGGGTTCCATTGCTGGGTCTCCTATTGGTTCCACTGCTGGTTGTTTTCCTTTTCCTGTGGGACGTTGGGCAAGTTGCTCCCCCCCTAGGGCTCTGTCTCCAGCAGGCAAATGGGGATGTCATGGGATCTCACCCCCACTTTGAGCTTGTGGGTTCAAAGATGGGGACCCGCATGTATTCTGCCACCATGTCAAAGGTCTCACCCCCACTTGGAACTGTTGGGCTCCAATGTGGGGACCTGACTTGGTTTCCCTCTAAACTAAAATCCTAGTTTAGATCTAGTAAGCTGCCACCATTCAATTAGGAAATGTGAATTGAGACACAGTCCTTCCCCAAAATCCTAGGGGATTCCAAGAGCCCCAAATCCATGGAGTTCTTACACCCAGGAGAAACAAACCATTCCCCCTGCTTCCTCCCCCCTCCCTTTTCCTAGGAGAGATACCGGGATCCAACTACAGAGGGATACCTCCCCCTCCCCTTTCCCTGAGAATCCACCCAAGGAAAGACCAACAAGTCCTTAATAGAAAAGAATTTATTAAAGAATAAAAAGAAAATACAGAATCTCTATGAGCCCAAGCTGGACACTCATAGGGGATAACCTTATCAATCTCTGGAGAGAATTCCCCCTCCCCCTTTCTCAGTAAAAGCAATATCAGCAAACAGGAATAAAGCATTTCCTTTAGCAAACACACAATTGGAAATATAGAAATCAAATCATAAGACTAATTCGCCTTTCTAATTAATACTCACTATTAATTAGTAGAAACTACTCCAGGAGAACTTGGAGACATGACTGTCCTCTTTTAGATTCAAAAGAGTTCTCTCAAAGAACACAGACAAAGGCTTCCCTCCACAGAGATTTGAAATTATCTCGTCTCTGATTGGTCCTTTGGTCAGGTGGTCACCAGGTACTGCATGTTAACCCTTTACAGGTAAAACAGACTTTAACCCTTAACTATCTGTTTATGACAGGGGATTGAATACTTTCCCGCTAGTGTAAAGTGCTGGGAGAATCCCCCAGCCAAAGCTGCTCTGACAGTGCTAAGCAGCATCTGACCATTCAAGGGCGGAGCGCACTGCCCAGGAGCGGGAGGGTTTGGCTCTGGGGTTTCACTTCAGCCCAGTCTAGAGAGAGGGGCCCAGCCATGGAGTTTGGCTCAAGAAGACCAATTCGCCAATTTGTTAAGGGTGTTTGGAATTCCAGTCCTGTGCTCTAAAGTGCTTGGTGTCATTTGCCAATTTTAGAAGCATGCTCACCACTCCATTTTCCAAATCAGTAATGAAAATATTGAATAGCACTGGACCCCAGACTGATCCCTGCAGGACCCACTAGGTGCACCCTCTCCGTTGGACAGCCAGACATGGAGAAGGGCTCTTGGAGTCTGGGCTTTCAACCAGCTCTGCACCCACATGGCACTGATTGCATCTAGACCGCATTTCCCTCGTTTGCTTGTGAGAATGTCCTACGGGACTGTGTCAAAAGCCTCAGTAACACCGAGATAGATCCCATATACTGTTTACCCACCTCCACTAGGCCCGGAACCCTGCCAAAGAAGGAAAGAGGATTGGTTTGGAATGATTTGTTCTTGACAAATCCATTCTCACTAGTCCTAAGAACCAAAGTATCCTGTAGGTGCTGCTGACAAAGTGATTGTTTAAGAATGTATTCCAGTATCTCCCCAGCTATGGAAGAGAGGCTAGCTAGTCTGTAAGTCCCAGGGGTCTCTTTGTTCCCATTTTAAAGATAGGCCCTGTCTTGTTCATGGATGGGAGGATTTTTTTCCCCAGGGATCTCAGACGAGAACTGGGGCACAACACCTGTTTAGTTAAGGCCACAAAAATGGAGGCAGGAACCTCTGCTCTCCTGTTGGCAAAGAACCCCAGGTACCTAAAAGACAGGGAATCACATACCTGAATGGGCTTTAAAAAAGGCAGTGGTTAAAAACTTTGGCCCCGACCATATCTTGTTTCCGCAGACTAGACATTTTAGCAAACTTTAGAATTCCTTGGTGCTAAACTCTGTGAAACTCCCCTTTCTCCTTCACAGAGGGCTTTAACACCCCTTATCTCACTCAGGCTCAAAACTGCCCAGAGTTTGAGAATTGTCCCTGTTAACATTGGGCAGACGGGGAGGAGCCTGAGGTACAGAGAAGGGAAGTGACCTACCCAGGAAGGTGGTGGCAGAGCCAGAAAGAGAAGCCACCAGTCCTGACTCCTGTTCTAACAGACAAACACCCCACCACCACCCCGAGGCAGGGATAGAGCCCAGGAATAGAGATGGTGGGGAAATTTCATTGAAACCGTTTCTGTCAGAAAAGCCCATTCAGACTAAACCAGTTTGTTTCTCAAAATCATAACAAGTGGGATGAAAGTTCTTTGCAAAAATATGTTGTTGCAAAACAAAAGCATCTCTTGTTTGTCACAGTGTGTTAAATTGTCTCCTCGCACACAAAGAAGAGACACTTAGATCTCAAACATTAGATAAGATGCTTCAGTCTGAGCTAAGTAGTTGCTGCTCTTAACAATTTCAAAATAAAAGAATACAAATGAAATAGACTATTTCAGCTATTCTATTATGTGTTAATCTGCTCTGAGTAAACGTGATAGGACACCTCATATTATGCACTACTACTAGTGATTGTCTCCAATGGATCCGCATCCTCCACCCACCATGAGGTAGGTAGGAGCGGATCATTATTATCCTTACTTGAAAGAGGGAGAAGCAAAGGCTGAGAAAGGAGAATTGACTTGTCTTAGGTCACACAGCCGGCCAGTGGCAGAGTTGGGAATAGGACCCAAAAGCCCTGATTTTCAAACTAACCATCAGATCTTGAATTTCAGACACTGAATGAACTGAATAAAGTGCTCTCAGATGAGCTCCAGACCAACAACAGTGCACAGTAATTATTCAGCAAGTATTTGAGAACTACAATTTTAGAGAGAATCATGAACTGCTCAGAGACAATTAATGCAGAAAGCAGCAAAATTTGTCAAACACATGACTGGTTATGACTTATTTACTTGGTTTTAAAAGAGAAGAACAAGGACCTGAGTCTCCTCCCTGTCAATAACCCCCTGCTCAGCCAATCAGGGTACAGACTGAGGATGGGAGACTGAGGGTTCTCACCAGAGAGCCCAAAGGATGGCCCAGGTCACCGGTGGGGATCACTGCCCGAGCACTATTTCAGCCCCACATTTTTGGGTGGACCACCCACAGTGGGAGCTGCCTGTAGATTGCCACGGACTCACAGGGGCGAAAGAAAATGCAGGCCTGTTATTTACCAGGCTGCACGTGGCAACAGACTATATTGGTAAGCGATGCAAGGAGAGTATGGGTCACGATGCAAACTGCAGACACACACACACACTAAAATTAATCAATTTAAAGTTTTATTGGGGATAATTACAAGGGGTAAGGGAGGAGCATATGATTAGCTAATAGAGTTAATGAAACTTAAAACACACAATGACTAAAATATCTACTAACAATATTTATAAACAAAGATGCAGCATTTAATAATAACTGATACTTACAAATACAAACCAATGCATAACGACCGGCAAACGTAGAAGCTCTGTTTGAAACACGTGAGCTGAGAGAGAGGCTTCGAGGTGATCAGGCTCGGTTACGGGTGTACACAGGATTCGTTTTTCTTTCTCCTCTCCCTGCCTGCACATGGCAGGTAGGCCTAAAGTACCAAGTATGACATCATAGAAGTGTCATAGGGGATGGGGCCCAAAACCTGTTTGTGTCTGTTTCTGATTGGCACAAGCAAAGTTTACACCAAGTAGGGGAGCAGGTGCCTTAAAGTCTGGCTTCACCCCCAAAAGGTGAGGAAATGCATATTGTCTTAGAATGCGTTCAACACTGAATGACAAAAGAAGAGGCCAGGGCAATACCGGTATGGGCAAGTTTTACAGAATGCAGACAGGAACTCATCTCAACACTGCCGAGCACTCCCCCTCAAAACACACACACACCGCTCCTGGTGTTGGGAGGGGAACAGGAGAAAGGACAAAAGAAGCAAGAGACAAAGAGAAAGGAGGGAGGGAGGGAGGGACGAAGGAAAAGGTGAAACAAAAAGGACAAACCCTAATGTCCCCAGTGATTCTAAGGGACAAAATCTCAGGTGCGGAATAAAATTCTGCCTCCTTAAGCTCGTGTTTTCCTTGCCTAGAATTCAACTGTCACCAGATGGATCAGACTGAAGAGGTTTCAAACCTCGAGGAGGCTCTTACCTTCTAAACAGGGACATCTGTTTTCTAGTAAAATCACTAAAAGGAAGGAGAAAACTCAAAAGAGGTTCCTCCTGGCGCTCCAGTACGTGAACCCCAATACTCTCTTAGTCCTCAAAGCAACACCTCGAGAAGGAGACTTGCTGAAGCAAAGCCACGGGAGTCTCTGAGGTTTCCCTGGCCCCTCGCCCCTGTCCTGCCTGGCTGATGTCAGCATCTCTCTGTGAGGTCACCACCTCCCCACCACCTTTGACCAATACCCTGAGGTCCTGCAAAAGCCCTTTGTGATGTCACTGCCCCACCCCTCCCTTGCTGTGCTAATGTCCTGCCCCTGGCCAGGCACTTTGGAGGTTTGTGCTACTTCCTGTGGATCACCCCACTCAAGGAGTGTTCATTCTAGGAAGAAAGCCGGCTAGACACTAAAACATCAGACGCTGCTCCCAATGCGCCACTCCGTTTTTCAGAAATTAGTCAACTTGATGGCCAGAAGAGATCATTAGAGCATCTAATCTGAGCCCCTGCATATCACAGGCCTCCTGTATGACACGATAGCTTCTTTTGGGGCAAACACATTCCAGAATTCTCCGGTTCTCCATATGAACCCAACAACCAGCGCACACAGGTCCAGAAGTGGGCAATCTCTCCTATGGTCACTAGATGGCGATGCAGCCTGGCACTTTCCCATTCGTGCGATGATCTGACCTTTTGGTTAACCAATCTGGCCCTGGTCCCAATTCGATGGGATAAAGGGGGTTCCGCTCTCCTTGGGAGCGATCGTTTGATGCAGGGGATCTTCTGCTGGTGTTATTCCTTGTGGAAAAGTACTTATTGCAAAACTGATGGGAGGGGCCTTCTGAGGTGGTAGGGAGGGGTCACGCTGTTACCTGCAATGTACACAGGCCCCGCAGCAGGGACGCACCTCGGAATGTGCATAGAAACAGGTTAAAAGTGCATCACAACAGTGAAGCCGTTGTCAAGATGCTATTCTGTGCAGAGGACTGTAAGACAGCCCCTGTTCCTGATCTGAGGCCTGAATTGATTTCAATGGGAATTAGGAACTGAAATCCCTTTAAAAAATCTGGCCCTAAGTGATTTGCTCAAGGTCGCAAAGGCAGAACTTAAACTCAGACCCCTCAAGTCTTAGTCGAGTGCGATAACCTCTGGACCATCCTTCCTTTCCGTGCTATTGGGCTTGCAATTTCATATGCAAGTTCCTTTCATATTCTTGGATGAAGATTATCTGGGCCCCCTGATTTAGTCCCATTAAGCTGCTTGAGTTTGACTTCTACATTGGATGTGGTAATTTCTACTTAGAATCATAGAAGATTAGGGTTGGAAGAGTCCTCATTAGGTTTCTAGTCCAACCCCCTGCTCAGGTAGGACCAACCCCAACTAAATCATCCCAGCCAGGGCTTTGGCAACTGGGCCTTAAAAACCTCTAAGGATGGAGATTCCACCACCTCCCTAGGTAACCCATTCCAGTGCTTCACCATCCTCCTAGTGAAATAGTTTTTCCTAATATCCAACCTAAACCTCCCCCACTGCAACTTGAGACCATTGCTCCTTGTTCTGTCATCTGCTACCACTGAGAACAGTCTACATCCATCCTCTTTGGAACCCCCTTTCAGGTAGTTGAAAGCAGCTATCAAATCCCCCCTCATTCTTCTCTTCTGCAGACTAAACAATCCCAGTTCCCTCAGCCTCTCCTCATAAGTCATGTGCTCCAGCCCCCTAATCATTTTTCTTGCCCTCCGCTGGACTCTTTCCAATTTTTTCACGTCCCTCGATCTGCTGGCAATGCCCCTGCTTATACAGCCCAAAATGCCATTAGCCTTGGCAACAAGGTTCACACTGTTGACTCATATCCAGCTTCTTGTCCACTGAAACCCCTAGGTGCTTTTCTGCACAACTGCTGTCTAGCCATTCGGTCCCTAGTCTCTATCAACGCATGGCATTATTCTGTCCTAAGTGCAGGACTCTGCACTTGTCCTTGTTGAAGCTCATCAGATTTCTTTTGGCCCAATCCTCCAATTTGTCTAGGTCACTCTGTATCCTACCCCTACCCTCCAGTGTATATACCACTCCTCCTAGCTTAGTGTCATCTTCAAACTTGCTGAGGGTGCAATCCACGCCATCCTCCAGATCATTAATGAAGAGATTGAACGAAACCGGCCCCAGGACCGACCCCTGGGGCACTCCGCTTGATACCAGCTGCCAACTAGACATGGAGCCATTGATCACCACGTGTTGAGCCCGACAATCTAGCCAGCTTTCTAGCCACCTTATAGTCCATTCATCCAGCCCATACTTCTTTAACTTGCTGGCAAGAATACTGTGGGAGACTGTATCAAAAGCTTTGCTAAAGTCAAGGAATAACATGTCCACTGCTTTCCCCTCATCCACAGATCTTGTCCTCCACCTGGTTCTCATAGTCACATGCTTCCATGGGCCACTTTCCTCACCCAGCAGCCTCCCCTCAGAGTTCTCCAGTCCGGCTTGTATCTGCGAGTCTTCACTTTTCCCTTCAGCCTCCTCTCTCCTTCCCCCCAGCCATCTGCTCAAATCCCCTTCAAACCTCAACCACAGTTTCCACCTGCATCTCCGAACCTGGACCTTCCATCAGCCTTATCAGGTGGCACTTCATACAAATGAAGCTCTTTTCAGGTACCTGTTCCAGGATAAGGTACATTCCACAGCTTCCACATCCAATCAGCTTCATTGTCGCTTCCCTTCCTGGGGTCTCTACCACTGCTGCCTCTGTAGCTGTCACAGCCTCCCACCTAAATGCCTGTCAAGGAGAAAAAGGGAAACACACACACACAAAACAAAACCAGAACACCACATACTCCCTTCCCCACACTCCCCTGACAAACTCCCACTCAAACTCCCCTGTGCCCACCTATGTTTGTGACTCCTGGACTCCTGTCCTGCTGGCTGACTCCTCGTCTGCCTTTATAGGCCCCATAATCAGGGCTCTGCTGTGATCAAAGGCTCGGCTATTCTCAGAGCACACTGCCCACTACCAGTCCCTGCAAACTAACACACACACACACACACACACACACACACACCACTCTCCTGCTGTTGGGAGGGGAACAGGAGAAAGGACAAACGTAGCAAGAGACGACGAGAAAGGAGGGAGGGAGGGACGAAGGAAAAGGTGAAACAAAAAGGACAAACCCTAATGTCCCCAGTGATTCTAAGGGACAAAATCTCAGGTGCGGAATAAAATTCTGCCTCCTTAAGCTCGTGTTTTCCTTGCCTAGAATTCAACTGTCACCAGATGGATCAGACTGAACAGGTTTCAAACCTCGAGGAGGCTCTTACCTTCTAAACAGGGACATCTGTTTTCTAGTAAAATCACTAAAAGGAAGGAGAAAACTCGAAAGAGGTTCCTCCTGGCGCTCCCGTACGTGAACCCGAATACTCTCTTAGGCCTTGTCTACACTAAAAGACTATTTCGAATCAACTTGGTTTGAATTTGTGGATTCGACCTTATTAAGTCGAATTTGTGTATCCATACTAAATACACTAATTCGAATTTCTGAGTCCACATTCACGGGGCCAGCGTCGACTTTGGAAGCGGTGCACTGTGGGAAGCTATCCCACAGTTCCCGCACTCCCCGCTGCCCATTGGAATGCTGGGTAGAGCCCCCAATGCCTGCTGGGGGAAAAAATGTGTCGAGGGTGGTTTTGGGTAAGTGTCGTCATTGAACCGTCAATCACAACCTCCCTCCCTCCCTCCCTCCGGGAAAGCGCCTGCGGGCAATCTGTTCGTGCACTTTTCTGGTCAGTGACAGCGCGGACGCCACAGCACTGCAAGCACGGAGCCCGCTGCCATCATTGCCGTTTTCTCCTCCTCGTACTTTATCGTCCACGTCTTCCACAGTCAGCTGCTGAGAAATTGGGCTACTTTTCAATGGTGCTGCAAGCACTGGGGGACCATAGGGGACGTTTTACAAACATCAACGTCGGGTGGCCGGGCAAGGTTCATGATGCGTGTGTTTTCAGGAACTGTGGGCTGCTCAGACGCCTGCAGGAAGGTAGTTTCTTCCCGGACCACGAAATAACTGTTGTGGATGTGCAGATGCCTATAGTCATCCTCGGGGACCCAGCCTGCCCGCTAATGCACTTGCTCATGAAGCCCTATACAGGCGCCTGGGACAGCGACAAGGAACTCTTCAAATACCAGCGAGCAGCGAGCAGCGTGACCTGTGACTGTTCAGTTTCTTTACAGAGAAGCTGAACCTGCCCCTGTTTCTTTACCCACTGACTGTTGACTCTCCTCTTCGGTTACATACCCCGTTCACCCCGTTACCCCCACTTCCAGCACACGTGTAAAAATAAAATACATGTCCCATTATTACTTAACAAAGGTTTCTTTATTCATGACTGTTCGTGAAAGGGTTGAAACTGGGACGCAGGCTGTGCTGGGTAGGGTGTGCGGTGATGTAAAGACCGCCTCTAAACTCAAGGAATGACAGGCTCCTGCTCCTAGAGCGGTCCGCAGTGCCGGAATGCTTCTTTCAACGGAGCCTGCCATCCCTCTTTATGGAATTCTGTGTGTGGGCGGATATGTGACCTTGTGGTGGAGGAGGACGGATACAGATTCCTCAGCTGCATGACTCAGCGGTCCAGGACAAGGACCGCTGTATAAGATCTGTAACCGCCCTCCCCCGCTGCAAAGTCACATCTCCCCCGCCCACACAGATCCTGGAAACCACCTCCAAAAACCGACCAGTTTGCCTACTGAGTGCACCGTGTGTGTGACCCGCTGCTGATCCTGCCCCCGTGTCTGTATCCTGGGAAAGGTGACTGTCCTATGCAATTAACCACCCCCTTCCCCACGCCCCCCATTCGAACACAGTATCCTTTGAAAAAACATAACGGAAACAGTAATTCACAGCAAAGCATTTTTATTAATTAAGTAGACAGTTAGGGGATGGCACTGGGATTGGGACTACTGTGAGTCTGGAAGTGAAGGACTTCGGCAAATATAGGGTATGAGAGCTTTTGGATACTTGAGCACTGTGCTGTGGTGCAGTGACAGTATTCATGTCCCCGGCCGCCCCTCCTCCTGATTATTTTCGGTGAGGGGGGTATGGGACTTTGTGGCGGGGGAGGGCGGTTGCAGATACACTGCAGGGGGGCTCTGTCGTCCTGCGGTCCTGCAGAACATCCACAAGGCGCCTGAGCGTGTCCGTGTGCTCCCTCACTAGTCCAAGCATTGTTTCAGTCGCCTGCTTGTCTTCCTCACGCCACCTCTCCTCCCGTTTGCTGTGTGAGCGCTGGCACAGAGAGACGGTCTCCCTCCACTGGCTCTGCTGGTCCGCCTCTGCTAGGTAGCAGCCCATACGTTCCTCGAACATCTTGTCCCTTGTCTTTTTCTTTCGCCGCCTAATCTTCGCCAGCCTCTGCGAGGGGGATGCTGTGCCAGGTCTGGAGACAGTGGAAGCTGTGAGATGGGAAACAGGGAGTGAATTCCTTGCAAAGATACATTTTTGCGAACAATTAACTGAGTCTAGGCTGTCTCTGTGAATTCTGGGTTGAGACCCCTGTGCCTGCTGGGGCACAACTCATTTTCGCGGTGGATTCTGGGTAAATGTCGCCAGTCATTCCTTCCTCCGGGAAAGCAACGGCAGACAATCATTTCAAGCCAGAATTGCCCTGGCATACGCCATAGCGTGGCAACCATGGACACTGTTTTGCCTTTTGTGTATGTCACCGTATGTGTACTAGATGCCGCTGACAGAGGCGGGCAAGCAGCGCTACACAGCAGCATGCTTTTGCTTTTGCATGACAGCAGAGATGGTTACCAGCCATATTGTACCATCAACCATACCATAAATTGGTAATAAGATGGTAATAAGATGGGCATGGTTACCTGTCCTTTTGCACTGCCCCATTTTGGGGCTGTCATAAGTGCCCCTGGCCAAGCAGCCAGGGGCGCAAAAGCAAAAATTGGGAATGACTCCCTGAGTCAATCCCTCCTTTTTGGTACCTAAAAATAGAATCAGTCCTGCCTAGATTATGGGCAAGTGTACTAGAGAACCACTGTATCATAGAACCAGAGAGCACAGCTGCTTTGTGTCCGATCCTGCATAAATTATGAGCTGTATGCTATTCACAGGGGGTGCTCCTGCAACAACACCACCTGTTCATTCCGTTCTTACCACAGCCTTCCTGGGCTACCATACCATTGTCCCCCCACTTGTGTGATGAAGTAATAAAGAATGCAGGAATAAGACACAGTGACTTGTTTGTGAGAAATGAGTGGAAGGAAGTCTCCAGCTGCAATGATAGTCCAGGCAGGACATTAAGGAGTGTGGATGAAGGAGCCCATCATCTCTCTGCTAGTCCAGGGGCAATTGAATCTTTTATTTACAATGAAGGGTGGGGGCTGATGGAGCTCAGCCCCCTGATGCAATGATGAGGACGGTTACCAGCCATATTGTACCATCAGCCATCAAAAATTAGGAACAGGCACCCTTGATTGACCTTACTGATACTAGTCGGCATGGTTACCAGCCCTTTTGCACTGCCCTATGTGCCAATAGGCTGATGATGAGGATGGATTTCCATCTTATTGTACCATCAGCCATCCATAGCGTGGGGGGAGCAAGGATGTTGGTGTTGAGTGCTGCACCATCGCGTCTACCTGCAGCATTCAGTAAAGATAGGGTGACATGTAAAAGAGTCAACAGAGGATTGTTTTCACTTCTGGTGGTGGGTGGGGTGTGTGCGCAAATTGCCGAACTATGCCCTGACCCACCGCAGACACTGTGTTTGACCCTAGAAGCATTTGGAGCTCATCCAAAAATGCAAATACTTTCCGGAGACAGCAGGAACTGTGGGATACCTTGCGTCCTCATTCCCCCCTCCCTCCATGAGCGTCCATTATATTCTTTGGCTTTCCGTTACGGTCGTCACGCAGCTGCGTGCTGAGTCTGTGCTATGCCGTCTGTCCTTAGATTTTTTAAAAATACTTTGGACCAGGCGTAAAATTACAGTAATTAAACTAATTAGATGCAGGAGTCTCCGAGCGAGATCACCCTGAGGAGGGTCACTGAAGGAGATAGAGAGCGCATGCTGCGTGAAAGCTAGCACGAACCAGGGCCCGATGCAGCCGTGCTCGGGGAAGCAATGCTCCCTGAATACCGCATGAAAGCCTCGTGCGGAAAAAAGTGCTATCACGGAGCACCCAATAAGGCAGCTCTCCTCAGGAACCTCCTGCTGATGCTTATCGATTAACGGAAGGAGAGCTTCGTGGAGATCTCCCAGGAGGATTGTTGTTCTATACCCATATATAGAGAGACCTCCTTATCACACACTTCAGATTCCTGTTATATTAAGAATAAAAGTTAACATGGTTACAGCACTTACCGACTGCTCCTTCCCCTGATTCAGGGTCCGGGTTAACGGCCGGGGAGGGTTGGTAGGGGATCTCCGTGACGGTGATGAATAGATCCTGGCTGTCGGGGAAACCAGCGTTGTAAGCGCTCTCGCCTGCCTCGTCCTCCACAAACCCTTCCTCATCTTCCCCGTCCGCGAACATCACCGAGGAACTGGCCGTCGACACTGTCCCATCGTCAGAGTCCACGGTCACTGGTGGGGCAGTGGTGGCAGGCTCCGTAGCGTCCGTTTGCCGCTTTGATTTTTTGGTAGCCTTGTCTGGGGTCCTTGATTTTCACGTGGCGCTGCGTTGCATCCCGCCTGTATCCTCTGTCTCTCATGGCTTTGGAGACCTTCTCGTAGGTCTTCACATTCCCTGTTTTGGAGCGCAGCTCTGAAAGCACAGACTCCTCGCCCCACACACCGATCAGATCGAAGAGTTCCCAGTCAGTCTATGCTGGGTCCCTCTTTCTATTCACAGATAACATGAACTCCTCTGCTGGAGAGCTCTGCATCGTTGCAGGTACTGCAGAGCTCGCCCCGATGTCCAGCCAGGACGTCAGATTCAAAGTGCCCAGACAGGAAAATGAATTCAAATTTTCCCGGGTCATTTCCTGTGTGGCTGGTCAGAGAATCCAAGCTCGGACTGCTGTCCAGAGCGTCAACAGAGTGGTGCACTGTGGGATAGCTCCCGGAGCTACTAAGTTCGATTTGCATCCACACCTAGCCTAATTCGAGCTAGCCATGTCGAATTTAGCATTACTCCACCTGCCGGGGTGGAGTACCAAATTTGAACTAACGAGCCCTCTAGTTTGAATTAAATGGCTTCCTGGTGTGGACGGTTGAGCGGTTAGTTCGAATTAACGCTGCTAAATTCGAATTAAAGTCCTAGTGTAGACCAGGCCTTAGTCCTCAAAGCAACACCTCGAGAAGGAGACTTGCTGAAGCAAAGCCACGGGAGTCTCTGAGGTTTCCCTGGCCCCTCGCCACTGTCCTGCCTGGCTGATGTCAGCATCTCTCTGTGAGGTCAACACCTCCCCACCACCTTTGACCAATAGCCTGAGGTCCTGCAAAAGGCCTTTGTGATGTCACTGCCACACCCCTCCCTTGCTGTGCTAATGTCCTGCCCCTGGCCAGGCACTTTGGAGGTTTGTGCTACTTCCTGTGGATCACCCCACTCAAGGAGTGTTCATTCTAGGAAGCAAGCCGGCTAGACAGTAAAACATCAGACGCTGCTCCCAATGCGCCACTCAGTTTTTCAGAAATTAGTCAACTTGATGGCCAGAAGAGATCATTAGAGCATCTAATCTGACCCCCTGCATATCACAGGCCTCCTGTATGACACGATAGCTTCTTTTGGGGCAAACACATTCCAGAATTCTCCGGTTCTCCATATGAACCCAACAACCAGCGCACACAGGTCCAGAAGTGGGCAATCTCTCCTATGGTCACTAGATGGCGATGCAGCCTGGCACTTTCCCATTCATGCGATGATCTGACCTTTTGGTTAACCAATCTGGCCCTGGTCCCAATTCGATGGGATAAAGGTGGTTCCGCTCTCCTTGTGAGCGATCGTTTGATGCAGGGGATCTTCTGCTGGTGTTATTCCTTGTGGAAAAGTACAAATTGCAAAACTGACGGGAGGGGCCTTCTGAGGTGGTAGGGAGGGGTCACGCTGTTACCTGCAATGTACACAGGCCCCGCAGCAGGGACGCACCTCGGAATGTGCATAGAAACAGGTTAAAAGTGCATCACAACAGTGAAGCCGTTGTCAAGATGCTATTCTGTGCAGAGGACTGTAAGACAGCCCCTGTTCCTGATCTGAGGCCTGAATTGGTTTCAATGGGAATTAGGAACTGAAATCTCTTTAAAAAATCTGGCCCTAAGTGATTTGCTCAAGGTCGCAAAGGCAGAACTTAAACTCAGACCCCTCAAGTCTTAGTCGAGTGCGATAACCTCTGGACCATCCTTCCTTTCCATGCTGTTGGGCTTGCAATTTCATATGCAAGTTCCTTTAATATTCTTGGATGAAGATTATCTGGGCCCCCTGATTTAGTCCCATTAAGCTGCTTGAGTTTGATTTCTACATTGGATGTGGTAATTTCTACTTAGAATCATAGAAGATTAGGGTTGGAAGAGTCCTCATTAGGTTTCTAGTCCAACCCCCTGCTCAGGTAGGACCAACCCCAAATAAATCATCCCAGCCAGGGCTTTGTCAAGCTGGGCCTTAAAAACCTCTAAGGATGGAGATTCCACCACCTCCCTAGGTAACCCATTCCAGTGCTTCACCATCCTCCTAGTGAAATAGTTTTTCCTAATAGCCAACCTAAACCTCCCCCACTGCAACTTGAGACCATTGCTCCTTGTTCTGTCATCTGCTACCACTGAGAACAGTCTACATCCATCCTCTTTGGAACCCCCTTTCAGGTAGTTGAAAGCAGCTATCAAATCCCCCCTCATTCTTCTCTTCTGCAGACTAAACAATCCCAGTTCCCTCAGCCTCTCCTCATAAGTCATGTGCTCCAGCCCCCTAATCATTTTTCTTGCCCCCCGCTGGACTCTTTCCAATTTTTTCACGTCCCTCGATCTGCTGGCAATGCCCCTGCTTATACAGCCCAAAATGCCATTAGCCTTGGCAACAAGGTTCACACTGTTGACTCAGATCCAGCTTCTTGTCCACTGTAACCCCTAGGTGCTTTTCTGCAGAACTGCTGTCTAGCCATTCGGTCCCTAGTCTCTATCAATGCATGGCATTATTCTGTCCTAAGTGCAGGACTCTGCACTTGTCCTTGTTGAAGCTCATCAGATTTCTTTTGGCCCAATCCTCCAATTTGTCTAGGTCACTCTGTATCCTACCCCTACCCTCCAGTGTATATACCACTCCTCCTAGTTTAGTGTCATCT